>NC_061847.1:27971661-27972664 GCF_019202785.1 Penaeus chinensis | reverse complement strand
AAAAAGGAAGAAATTATCATATAAAGATATATCGATGTATGGAGAGATATGTAAGTAGGTTGTAAATAAGTGTATCAAGTCAATATATAAAGTTACTTCCGTTGTTATCGTGCGAATGTGTCCGTTTAAGACAGGGTTTAGCTTTTTTTGTTTGTTTGTTTTCTACATTTTGGGTTTTGGGTTTTATATCTTCATTTTTTTTGGGTTTAATTACGCTACGTTACTAATCGGAGGCGACGTTGCCACATCTTGACAGGAAGGAGCACAGGGGGGGGGGGGGGATTGGAACTTGAATAACTGTGGTTGAGAGAGAAGGTGGGGGGGGGGGGGGCGGAGAGGGGAAATGGGAGAGGGGAAGGAAGGAAGGGAGGGAGGAAGAAAGGGAGAGAGGGAGGGATGGAGGAAAAAGGAGGAAGAAAGAGAGAGAGAGAGAGAGAGAGTAAGTGAGAAAGAGAGAGAGAGAGAGAGTAAGTGAGAGAGAGAGAGAGTAAGTGAGAAAGAGAGAGAGAGAGAGAGAGAGAGAGAGAGGGAAAGAGAAAGAGAGAGAGAGAGAAAGAGAGAATATGAGAAGAGAGAGAGAGAGAAAGAGAGAGAAGACAAGGAATGCAGTTGCAGATTGCACGACTCGAGTCACTGGCCGACTCGTGTTACGTCTCCGTCTAATTCGGGCAATGAATGCGTCAACCGGAAAGCAACAGACGTTTGTTGCAGACTCACAAGTCTTGGTTTTCCTTCTTTCTGTTGCAAGAAACAGTCATTTGCTTTTTCTTTTTTCTTTTTCTTCTTTTTTTTTTATTCAAATTTCTATCATTCAAAGTCTACCTCATGAATAGATTTTGAACTTTATTTCCTAATTCTAAATCTATGACGTCATGAACGTTCTTAAAGCCTAATACTCTTCGTATTTCAAAAACCAAACAGTTATTTCTTAATCTAATCCCATTTTTACTCAAAATTCAATTTTCTGAATTCATTGTTTTATCTCCAAACCTATGACGTCATA
>NC_061847.1:27951661-27954161 GCF_019202785.1 Penaeus chinensis | reverse complement strand
TGTTGTGAAAAATATGACTACACCTCCACATGGAATTTTCTTTATATTATACATATCTACTTTACATTACGATAGACAGACTGATAGATAAATAACAAAAATATCCAAATAGACAGATATAGATATAGATACATACACACACATATACATTCCCTCCCCTCCCCCCCCTTCTCTCTATCACCCTACCCCCCCAACCTACCCTTCTCATCCCCCCCTCCTCACCCCTCCCCCCCCTTTTCACTTACCCATCTTCCTCAATGAATCAAAAAAAAAAAAAAAAAGAAAAAGAATCAATTATAGCCTTTTCTTCGCCCCACACGTCAGGTTCTATAAATAGTCACGATCTCTATGTCTCAAGAAGTCACTGTTTGAGGCTCCGGTTCGAGACGACCGTTTTTTTTTTTTGTTTTTTTTTTTGTTTTGTTTTGTTTTCTTTTCCTTTTCTTGACGTGTCTTTTGTTATCGAATGTTGGAAGAGTGGATAGATAGATAGATAGATAAATAGATAGATAGATAGATAGATAGATAGATAGATAGATATGTTGATTTATGGCAAGATAGATAGGGTGAGTTGATGGTTCGATAGATAGACATATAGATAGATAGATAGATAGACATATAGACATATAGATAGATAGATAGATAGACAGATAGATAGATAGATAGGTTGATTTTTAGCGGGATGGAGAGGGTGTGTTGATGGTTCGATAGATATATAGGTAGGTAGTTAGTTAGATAGATAGACATATAGATAGATAGATAGATAAATAGATAGATAGATAGACATATAGATAGATAGATAGATAGAAAAATAGATAGATAGATAAGTTAATTTATAGCAAGATGGATAGGGTGTATGGATTGTTGGATAGATATGCATTTAGATAGATAGATAGACTGACAGACATAGATCGATAGATAGATAGATAGATAGACAGTTCGATAGATAAAAGGTTGTGTTTGTCTGTCATATATTTAGTATGTGCGTGTGTGTGTTTGTGTGTGTGTGTGTGTGTGTGTGTGTGTGTGTGTGTGTGTGTGTGTGTGTGTGTGTGTGTGTGTGTGTGTGTACATGTCTATTTATCTGTCTATTTATCTAGCTATCTGTCTATCTATATGTCTGTCTATCTATCTGTCTATTTATCTATCTTTCTATCTATCTATCTATCCTTCCATCCATCTATCTAACTATTATCTATTATATCTGTTAGAAGAGAAGAAAGGGGAACGATATGATGATAAAATAAAAGTGATAAATAAGAAAATTTGAGAATAAGGACAGAAAGAAAGGAAAATGGTGAGGAATAAACGAAGAAGAAGAAACAGAAGAAGAAGAAGAAGAAGAAACAAAAGAAGAAAAGAAGAGGAGAAGAAGAAACAGAAGAAGAAGAAGAAACAGAAGAAGAAGAAGAAACAGAAGAAGAAGAAGAAACAGAAGAAGAAGAAGAAACAGAAGAAGAAAAAGAAACAGAAAAAGAAGAAGAAACAGAAGAAGAAGAAGAAACAGAAGAAGAAAAGAAGAGAGGAGAACAAGAATACGAACAATAAAAGGCAATTGAAAATAAACCACGATGAAAGCACAGATACAACAAACAATAGACGAATGAAGACAGACGAAGGCGAAAGGGGCGGAGTCTCGCGTGGGCGTGGGTGGAGTGTGGGCGTGGCTAGTCAGGACGTTCCATAGAGGGCGGGTGTTAAGGTTTGGGTGGATGGAAGTTTCAGGAAGACCATGTTTGGAGGCGGAGGAAGAGAAACAGAGAGAGAAGCAGAAAGAGAGAGAGAGGGAGGGGGGGGGGGGGGAGAAAGAGAGAGGGAGGGAGAGAGAAGAGAGGGGGAGGGGAAGAAAGAGAGAGAGAAGGAGAAAGAGAGAGGGGGGGGGGGGAAGAGAGGGAGGGAGAAAGAGAGAGGGAGGGGAAGAAAGAGAAAAGAAGCAGAAAGAGAGAGAGGGGGAAAGAGAGACAGAGAGAGAAGCAGAAAGAGAGAGGAGGGGAAAGAAAGAGAGAGAGAAGGAGAAAGAAGAGAGAGAGGGTTGGGGAGGGGTAGAGGGAGAGGGAGAGAGAGGGAGGGAGAGAGAGAAAGAGAGAAAGAGAGAGAGAGAGAGAGAGAGAGAGAGAGAATGAAAGAGAAAGAAAGAGAGAGAGAGAGAGAGAATGAAAGAGAGAGAGAGATAATGAAAGAGAGAGAGAGAATGAAAGAGAGAGAGAGAGAATGAAAGAGAGAGAGACAGAGAGAGAAAGAGAGAGAGAATGAAAGAAAGACAGAGAGAGAGAGAATGAAAGAGAGAGAGAGATAAAAGAGGAAGAGGGATAATCAAATTAATTCAAGGTAAACACCAAAGATCTCTTAAGAAAACCTAAGACTGGGAAAAAAATAGGAAACGTGACGTCATCCCCTGATAGATAGAATAGATAGCTGAAAAGAAGAATAGATAGATTGATGAATAGACCCATGTATTGATAGACAGATTGATGGATAGATAGATGGGTAGATATACAGA
>NC_061847.1:27897194-27899694 GCF_019202785.1 Penaeus chinensis | reverse complement strand
AACCGGCGCTGAAACGAACCGGCGCTGAAACGAACCGGCGCTGAAACGAACCGTCGCTGAAACGAACCGGCGCTGAAACGAACCGGCGCTGAAACGAACCGGCGCTGAAACGAACCGGCGCTGAAATGAACCAGCGCTGGAACGGCCAATCGCTGAAACGGCTTTTCACTGAAACAAATTATCGCTCAAACGACTTATCGCCAATCCAAGTCATTCCTTACAACCCTTTTTTTAACTCATTATCATATACATCATCCTTCCCACACAACCTAACTTAAAATAAGATAACATTCTATACCCTTATACGATCGGAATAAAATAAATAAATACGCAAATAAAAGAGACTATTTTCGGAATTAATTCTCTCTCACTAATGTAATGTCGGTCCGCGTCATTAGAACAGACGGACACGGTATATACATCCTTACGTGTTTTAAGGTTATCGAAGTGAAAGTGATTGAGTGTCTGGTTTTTCACGTTAGGCGTTAGGCTATTGTCTTGTCATGTTATGGCTTATGCATATATATATATATATATATATATATATATATATATATATATATACAGTGTGTGTGTGTGTGTGTGTGTGTGTGTGAGAGAGAGAGAGAGAGAGAGAGAGAGAGAGAGGGGGGGGGGGGGGGAGAGGGAGAGGGAGAGTGAGAGAGAGAATGAGAGAGTGAATGAGAGAGAGAGAGAGAGAGAGAGAGAGAGAGAGAGAGAGAGAGAGAGAGAGAGAGAGAGAGAGAGAGAGAGAGAGAGAGAGAGAGGGAGAGTGAGAGAGAGAATGAGAGAGTGAATGAGAGAGAGAGAGAGAGAGAGAGAGAGAGAGAGAGAGAGAGAGAGGGAGAGGGAGAGGGAGAGGGAGAGGGAGAGGGAGAGAGAGAGAGAGAGAGAGAGAGAGCGAGAGAGAGAGGTAGAGGGAGAGAGAGAGAGAGAGAGAGAGAGAGAGAGAGCGAGAGAGAGAGGTAGAGGGAGAGGGAGAGTGAGAGAGAGAATGAGAGAGTGAATGAGAGAGAGAGAGAGAGAGAGAGAGAGAGAGAGAGAGAGAGAGAGAGAGAGAGAGAGAGAGGAGAGAGAGAGAGGACAGAGAGAGACAGAGAGAGAGAGAGAGAGAGAGAGAGAGAGAGAGAGAGAGGACAGAGAGGAGAGACAGAGAGACAGAGGAGAGAGAGAGAGAGAGAGAGAGAGTAATAGATAGATAGAGAGAGAGAGAGAGAGAGAGAGAGAGAGAGAGAGAGAGAGAGTAATAGATAGATAGATAGATAGATAGAGAGAGAGAGAGAGAGAGAGAGAGAGAGAGAGAGAGAGAGAGAGAGAGAGAGAGAGAGTGTGTATACTCATTCACCTATCTACAAACATACACACACAGACACAAGTTGTAGATCTACAAAGTCTTATCAATTGGGAAAAAACCTACCGTATGCAGAATCTATCATAACCTATCTTTCGCCATGGAGAGTTCCCCGCCAGTTGCTTGTGCATTCGGACCCGAGGCAAATTCAGAGCGCATTCTCATTCTCAACACTGACTCGTTTGTCATATAAATCCCCCGCGCCCATGTGCCACTTGCAAATTTGCAGGGAGTCGCGGGTGATGTTGCATTGCATCTTGCATGGGACAAGCGCCTGAACTCACTTGCTTGACAGAGTTACGTAACATCTACGTAACGGCAGATATGACATTCCAACAGGTGGTTTTCATAACTATGTTTATATTTATTATTTGTCATTATTATAGTTTGTTTTTTTCCTTTTCAAGTAGTTGGTTTTGCGAAAAGAACCAGATTTTCAGTCATTTTTCACCGACGAAGAATTGCGAATCGAGAGTAATTAATTTCCATCCTCTGGGAATATACACTTCTTAGAAATCACTTCAGAATAATAAATATATAACTTCCCTGAAAGTCGAAATAATAATCATCTCAATCCACCGAAAAAAAAGAAAAAGAAAATGAATCACGTTTTCCAAATCGAATTTTTCTCTTTCCTTTTCGAGAAGCAAGCTGGAACCTTTTACATTGATGGAGGATATTAAACAAGTCACTGTCTCAACTGAACTGATTCAAACAGAGGAGTTTAAGCTGTATTTTGGTTAGTATTCGTGGGGTTTAAAAATTCATGTTCGATCGTGTTTTGGCGCGCTGCCAATCAGCTGTCTTGGAAGTAAACGTGTCAACGGCTTCTAAATTTTTTTAAAAAGTCGGTTGGTGTTTAACGGCACACTTAGATGAATAATCAATAATTCAGTCCATTTAAGAAAATGGGTAAATAGAAAAAAATATAAATTGATAATAAAAAAAAGGAAAGAAAGATCAATACGCTCAATAAATAAAAGCATTTAAATGTATCCGTCCTTGCTTTTATAAGACAATTGATAGCTCTCCGGATTTTAAGCCAACAACCGACAAGCCAACGAATAAGCAAAATAACAAAAACAACAACAAAAAAACAAGCGAAATAAGCAGAGATTCAGGTTTTTAAAACAACAGCCAAACCCGGGT
>NC_061847.1:27889250-27891750 GCF_019202785.1 Penaeus chinensis | reverse complement strand
AGAGACTGAGATAATGAGAATGATAGAGAGGGGGATAAAAGACATAAACAATAGACCACCGCCATGCTTGCTCGCGTCCCCCCCCCCCCCCCCCCACCGATGAAAGATCGACGAGGTAGTTATGCAACACCATTCAACCACCTGTTGAGCGCTTACGGCTGTGACTGCAAGCACCTGTAAGCACCTGCAAGCACCGGGTGTCACCTGTTGTTACGGACATCAAGCGTAAGACAAATCTTCGTTATGTTTGTGTAATGTCTCCATCTCCATGCGCAGTTCACCGTAATAATTCATGTAAGGCATTTTATCTTGCGTGCTTTCAGAATTTTAAAAAGCGGGTTATGCTTGTAAGAACGCCTAAATTCCGGACGTAAAAAAGGTCATGTTGTGTTATACAAAGGAATGTACAAAGGAGAGACGAGGAGAGAATGAAATGATTGATAATTTGCATTTTTTATCAAACTTTATCAATTTTCTTTCCTCGTGTATGATTTTGTAAGTACGATTTATTATACATCTCAACGGATGGCTGATCAGAGACTGCACGATATAAATAGAGAGAGAAAGAGAGAAAGGGGGAAAGCGAAGGAAAAAAAGAAAAGAAAAAAAGATTAAAGGTAAAAGAAATCGGAAAATAATGATATCGAATTGCGAAATTATATGACCCAGACAAGATTCATATTCACCAATTTATTTTTCTCTTTTCCTTTTAATCATAGCTACTCTAAATAAGACAAAATAAAAAGTGATTGGGTTACTCATCGTCCTGAGAAATGGAATACAACCATAATAAGAAAAGAAATTTGAGAAGACCCAATGAGTCAAAACTTTTTCGCATTTCCCGCCAAAAAAAGGGATCCAGACTCGACTGAAAACACGCATTTCGTTTTTATTTTATTTCCACTTTTCGTTCTTTCTTTCTTTCTTCTTCTTCTTCTTCTTCTTCTTCTTCTTCTTATTATTATTATTATTATTATTATTATTATCATTATCATTATTATCACGATGGTCTTCGATTGGTTTTAGAATATTTATTTCCCTCTTAGAAAAAAAACAAGATAAATACAAACCAAAGAATATAAATTTTATTTTAAATCTTCTCAAATGTAATAAGGGGAATCATACGAACGATAAAAAGGCTTATTTCAAAACACGGATCCATTACATGTTCTATGAATAATAAAAGCAAATCGAACAAAAACACATTTAAGTTCCTTTAACATAATGCACGACTTGAGTACAACAGTTTTTTTTTATCATCATATTAATGAGAATAAAGACAATAATGATGGTGATGATGATTGTAATAATTATGACAATAAGAACAATACACACACACACACACACGCACGCACACACACACACACACACACACACACACACACACACACACACACACACACACGCGCACGCATATATACAATATGTGTGTGTGTGTATATGTGTGTGTGTGTGTGTGTGTGCGTGTGCGTGTGCGTGTGCGTGTGCGTGTGCGTGTGTGTGTGCGTGTGTGTGCGTGTGCGTGTGTGTGTGTGTGTGTGTGTATGCGCATGCACCAAATATCCATAGTTTTCTGATCTCCACAGAAGTCAACCGGATAAGCGATTTAGCGGCCGCACGAGACTCATTTTGCGGTCTCTCTCTCTCCCCAAAAAACTCCCCAAAAATCTGCATATATCACATGCATCTTATAACGTTTTAACATCATTTTCATCCCTATCACCATCGCCATTATTATCACTATCATTATCATTATTTTCATTGTTGTAATTGCTATTATTAATTAATTATATAAGGATCATTATCATATTGTTATTTATCGAGGAAGTGATTCCTTTTACAGAGAGGGGATGGGAGGAGGGAAGAAGGAAGAAGGGGGAGGGGAAGAGGGGATAAAGAAGAAGAGGAGGAGAACAACAACATAAACAACAACATAAACAACAACATAAACAAAAACAAATAATGAACACCTAAGACAAATAAACAGCAACAAAAACAACACCAAAAACATCAACAACAACAACAACAACAACAACAATAACAGAAGCAACAAACACAGCAACAACAAAAACAACAACTGACATTTCCCATTTCCTTATCGTTCCCAAGAAGAGAAAAGAAAATTAAAAAAGATAAAAGGAGAAAGAAAGGAAAAAAGAAAAAGAAAAAAAAAGAAAAAGAGAAAGAAAGAAAGAAAAAAAGAGAAAGAAAAAGAGAGAAAGAAAAAGAGAAAGAAAGAAAGGAAAAAAGAAAGGAAAAAAGAAAAAGAAAAAGAGAAAGAAAGAAAGAAAAAAGAGAAAGAAAAAGAGAAAGAAAAAGAGAAAGAAAGAAAGAAAGAAAGAAAGGAAAAAAGAGAAAGAAAGAAAGAAAGAAAGAAAGGGAAAAAAAAGAAAGAAAGAAAGAAAAAAGAGAAAGAAAGAAAGAAAGAAAAAAGAGAAAGAGAGAAAGAAAAAGAGAAAGAAAGAAAGAAAGAAAGAAAGAAAGAAAGAAAGAAAGAAAG
>NC_061847.1:27873613-27876113 GCF_019202785.1 Penaeus chinensis | reverse complement strand
GACCAGGGCAGCGGAGGGACGCTGAGAAGGACGAGGGGGGGGAGGCGAGAGGAGGGAGACTGCGCGGGGAGGGGAGGGGGGGGGCGCAGGAGTGTGAAAGAGGAGACGGGGGGGAGTGGAGGGGAGGAGACGAGGAGAGGAGAGGAGTAGGAGAGGAGAGGAGAGGGCGAGGAGAGGTAGTAGGGCGATCGCGGGGCGGTGGCGGGGCGGAGGAGGAGGCGAGCGGCGGAGTGCGGAGAGGAGCGGAGCGGGCGGGGCGAGGAGAGGAGACACGACGCCGCGTCAGGAGGTGGGAGCACGCGAGCGATCGATCCAGGGGAGGGGACAGAGGAGACGGTGGCATAAGCCGTGAGAGAACTCGGTAGGGGAGCGCCACAGCGGTCATGGCGCGACGAGCGGGAGAAGGACTTAGAGTGAAGAAGACGGGGACAACGAAAGTAGCTCGAAGTGAACAGAAGAAGAGTGAAGCGACATGCATGGCAAAAGAAGTTGACGCGGAAAACTAAGATGAAACGAGAGCCAAAGGAAGGGGGCACAGGTGTGTACGAACACCCCTTCCCCAGGCCCCCACTCCGCACTCGCCCCCCCCCATCACTTCTATTCCTCTTATCCATCCTCCTCCTCCCTCCCTCTCCTCCTATCCTTCCTCTCCCTCCCCCTCCTACCTCTCCTCCCCCTCCCCCTCCTAGCCCCTCCTATCCCCTCCCCTTCCTATCCTCCCCCTCCAACCCCCCTCCTATCCCCTCCCCCTCCTCCCCCTCCTACCCCTCTCCTATCCCTTCCCTTTCCTATCCTCCCCCTCCTTCCCCCCTCCTATCCCCTCCCCTTCCTACCCTCCCCCTCCAACCCCCCTCCTATCCCCTCCTAGCCCCTCCCCTTCCTACCCCCCTCCTACCCCCTTCCTACCCTCCCCCTCCAACCCCCCTCCTATCCCCTCCCCTGCTATCCCCTCCTATCCCCTCCCCTTCCTATCCTCCCCTCCTACCCCCTTCCTACCCCCTCCTATCCCCTCCCCTTCCTATCCTTTTCTCCTCGTTAGGGTCAAGCCCACCACGTCCTCTTCCCCTCAGCCGTCCTTCGTAATTCAAGAGTGAGGTGGCACGGTTTTCGAGGCCGTGAGTGACGTGATGAAGCAGAGGTGGGAGAGAGAGAGAGAGAGGGGGGAGGGGGAGAGAGAGGGGGGAGGGGGAGAGAGAGGGGGGAGGGGGAGAGAGAGGGGGGAGGGGGAGAGAGAGGGGGGAGGGGGAGAGAGAGGGGGGAGGGGGAGAGAGGGGGGGGAGGGGGAGAGAAAGAGAGATGGAGGGAGGGGGAGGGGGGAGAGGGGGGGGGGGGAGAGGGAGAGGGGGGAGGGGGAGAGAGAGGGGGGAGGGGGAGAGAGAGGGGGGAGGGGGAGAGAGAGGGGGGAGGGGGAGAGAGAGGGGGGAGGGGGAGAGAGAGGGGGGAGGGGGAGAGAAAGAGAGATGGAGGGAGAGGGAGGGGGGAGAGGGGGGAGGGGGAGAGGGAGAGGGGGGAGGGGAGAGGGAGAGAAAGAGAGAGAGGGAGAGAGAGAGAGAGAGAGAGAGAGAGAGAGAGAGAGAGAAGGAGAGAGAGATTCAGAGAGAGAGAGAGAGAGGAAAGGGGAAAATAGAATAGGCCAATTACGGTGGGTTAGTTCGCTGTATCGGGGTCGTCTGGAGAGCTTGGGGGTCGAGCATCGTTGCGAAGAGAAGAGAAGAACAGGGGAAGAGGAGGAAGTTAAGAAGAGAGGAGGAAGAGGAAGAGAAGAACAGAGGAAGAGGAGGAAGAGAAGAAGAGAGGGGGAGGAGGAAGAGAAGAAGAGAGGGGGAGGAGGAAGAGAAGAACAGGGGAAGAGGAGGAAGAGAAGAAGAGAGGAGGAAGAGGAAGATTAGAATAGAGGAGGAAGTAAAAGAGGAAGAAGAAGTGGAAGAATGATGATGGTGAGGAGGAGGAGGAAAAGAAAATGAGAGGAGGAAAAGGAGAGAGGAAGAGGAGGATATATGACATAATATTTGTTTGTGAGTCTAAGGAACGAAAAGAAGAGAATGAAAGAGCGAAAGACGAAGAAAAACGAGAGAACGAAATGAAGGCAAAACCGAATGAACGAAAGCACGGACACACGAGAGGACGAAAGTAAAAACGAAAAACAAGCAAGAAAACGACAAACGATAAAAAAACGAATAAAAAAGAGAAAACAAACAAAACTTCAAACAAGAAAACAGAGAAAACGAAAAACCAAAAAAACATAAAACAAAAAAAACAATAAAACAAAAAAACGAGATAAAACCCAAGAAAACGAACGAGCTGAAAAAAAACAAAAATATGACAAAAAAACACAATAAAAAAAAACGAGATAAAACCCAAGAAAACGAACGAGCTGAAAACAAAACAAAAATAAAAAAAAATAAAAAATAAAAAAAAATAAAAAAAAAACGAGATAAAACCCAAGAAAACGAACGAGCTGAAAAAAATAAAAATAAACCAAAAAAACAATAAAACGAAA
>NC_061847.1:27858613-27868613 GCF_019202785.1 Penaeus chinensis | reverse complement strand
CAAAAAGGAAGAAAGAAAAGAGAGAAAAAAAAAAAAATAGTGAGAGAAAAATACCTTCCCTTTTAAAAGCCTCGAGCATCCCTACCCCTCCCCCCTTCTCCTCCGCCCTCCTCCCCCCTCCCCCCCTCCCCGGACGCCCCAAATCCTCCCCACATACTCCTCGCATTCCCTTATCCCCTCCCCCTCCCCTCCTCCTCCTCCCCCCCCCCTTTAACTAACCCTCGAAACGTAAAATCTCTCCCCCTTTCCATCCCCCTTTCCCCCTATTACCCTCCCCCCCCCACTATTGAACCCCATTAAAACCCAGCTTCACCCTCTCTTCCTATCTCTCTCTTTCTGTCTCCTTCCCTCCCCTTCCCTTCCCCTTCGCCCATCGAAGAAAAAAAAATATATATAAAGTGTCTAAAATAAAGATGTCACTTAAATATACTGCGGCGGAACAGGGCCTCGAGCGGAGCACAAACACTCCCCCTCCCCTCCTCCTCCTCCCCCCCCCTTTAACTAACCCTCGAAACGTAAAATCTCTCCCCCTTTCCATCCCCCCTTTCCCCCTATTACCCTCCCCCCCCACTATTGAACCCCATTAAAACCCAGCTTCACCCTCTCTTCCTATCTCTCTCTTTCTGTCTCCTTCCCTCCCCTTCCCTTCCCCTTCGCCCATCGAAGAAAAAAAAATATATATAAAGTGTCTAAAATAAAGATGTCACTTAAATATACTGCGGCGGAACAGGGCCTCGAGCGGAGCACAAACACCGCGGTAGGTAACGGTCAGTTCGGAGGGGGAGAGGGAGAAGGGGAGGAGGGAGGGGGATGGGGTGGTGAGGGGGAGGGAGAAAGGGAGAAGTGGGATGGGTTGCTGAGGGAGAGAGGGGGGAGGGGAAAGGGAGAGAGGGGGATAGGGTGCTGAGGGGGAGGGAGGGAGGGAAATGTGGATAGAGTAATGAGGGAGAATAAAAGAAGGAGGTGCTGAGGGAGAGGGGAGGACGTAAGAAGGGAGAGGATGGGGGAAAGGGAGAATGGGAAGAGGGAGAGATGAGGAAAAAGAAGGAAGGGTGAGAAAGAAAGAATGAGAAGAGGGAGAGATGAGGAAAAAGGAATGGTGAGAAAGGGAGACTGAGAAGAGGGAGAGGTGAGGGAAAGGGAGAAGGGAGGAGGAGATAGGGGGACAAAGGGAGGAAGATGCCAAAGGCGGATCCAGAGTGGGTAGGGGGGGTGAGGGTAGGAGAGGTGGGGGAGAGAAGGGCGTATCCAGAGTGGGTACAAGAAGTAGAGGAAGGGGGGGGGGAGTGGGTAGATGAGGAGGGAGGGAGAGAGGAGAGAGGGGAAGCTAAGGGTAAGGGCGTCGGAGGAGGAGGGGGGGAGGGGAGTGACCCATGGGGGCATCTTCTCCAGGAGTTCAGGTGGAGGGACGGCAGGAGGGGGAAGTGGGGGGAGAGGGGGGGAGGTGGATTTGATTTTTGCAGAAGCCGGGCCGCGAGGAATGTGGGTGAGCGAGGTGAGGAGGGTGAGCAGGTGGGGGGGGGGGGGGAGGTAGGGAGAGAGGGTGGGTGGGTGGGTGGGCAGACGGGGGTCAGGGAGAGAAGGGAGGGAGGAAGGAGAAAGATCAGAGTAAGGGAAGGATTGAGGGAGGAAGAGGAGGAAGGAGAGGGAGAGGGAGAGAAGGAGAAGAATGGAGAGGGAGGGAAGAAGAAAGAGGGAGAGGGAGAGAAGGAAAGAGTGGGAGAAAAAGAGGGAGAGGGAAGACAGGAGGGGAAAAAGGGATAGACACAGTGGATCTGGCAACATCTGTAGTGTATAAGTTGGGGGGGGGGGGAGGGAAGGAGAAAGGGAGGGAGTGGGAAGGACGCACAAGTAGAAGAGGGAGGGAGGGAGGAAAGAAGGGAGGGTGAGATAGGTGTGTGTGTGTGTGTGGTGACGGTAAGCCTTTTAAAAGGTCTTGCCACAGCTATTGTAGGAGAGAAAAAAAAGTAAAATAAAAAAAGAAAGAGTGAAAAAATAGGACGCTACGAGACCGATGGAGTCTTGAAGAAGTCCTTAAAGATTTTTTTTTTTTTTTTCCCCCGCAAACTGGAATGTTGACTTAGAGCTTCTGGTTGGAGAGGGGGGAGGGGGTAGGGGAGGGGAGGGGAGGGGAAGGGGGTATGTGCCTGCCTCGTGAAGGGACAAGATAAAAAGGGTGTTCTACTGGAAGGAGACAAGGGGAAGAGATAAAGATACAGAGAGAGGGAGGGAGGAGATAGAGACAGAAAGAGAGAGAGAGAATGAAATAGAGGCAGACAAAACAGACAGACTATATACACACTCTAGACAAACAGAGAAGAAAATGAAAAAAAAAAAAAAAAAAAAAAAAAGAACAGACATCACAAACACACAAATTAACAAATAAAACAAAACTAAAAATATACACACGTAATTAAGTGTAATGACGCAGTGAGTCTGACGATCTCGTGGGCGGCAGTGGGCGGCAGTGGGCGGCAGTGGGCGTTCGCGAGGAAAGGCCGGTGGTGGCTTTGTGAAACGGCCGGAAAATAATTCACGATCGCGAGCGTCCTTTTTGAGGGAAATCTGGATGGCCGGGAAACACTGGTTCGGATTATCATTGTCTTTGTGATTTTTTCGTTGTCTTTGTTGTCGTTGCTGTGAATCGTGGTCGGTGTGATTAATGTTGCTGTTATTTTTTATTTTTTATTGTAATTTACGATTATTATTGTCGTTGCCAATATCAATGGCTTATTTGTGATGCATTTTTTTATGTCTTTGTTGTTGTTGTTGTTGTCCTTGCTCTTGGGTGGATTATGCTTGATATGATTGATGTGGCTGTTATTTCTTTATATTTATTTATTATTGTTACGAATATCATGTTTTTGTTGCTGACTTTGTTGCTGTTGTTGTTTCTGTTGTTGTTGTTGTTGTGCCTTGTTTTTGTTGTCGTTGCGGTTCTTAGGATTATGGTCGTTATGATTAAGGTATTTGTTATGCATTTGTCTTTTATCATCGTTATCAATATCATTTTTATCATTATTGTTGTTGTTGTTATTGTTGTTGTAATTATAATTATGATTAATGTTGCTGTATTTTTTTCATCATCGTTACTATAATGCTTATTATACTGTTGTTGTTGTTACTGCTGTTATTCTCTTTATTATCATTATCTTATTACATATCCGTGACATATTTGTAGAATAACATACAGGGTATATATCAAACTTGTTTTTGTAAAATAAAAAATAAATAAATAATATATATGCACACACACACACACACACACACACACACACACACACACACACACACACACACACACATGGAGCAATATGAGAATTATGACGTCGAATTAAACTGAATCTTATCTCGCTTATAGTACTTACATATAATCATCTCTCACTTATCTGTAAATTGGAATCTTTCCATTAAGTGTTTACATGTAATAATCGTATTTACGTATGATGTATTGCTTTTAATCATCATCATCGTCTAAATCTATAATATACATGACCATAGGTACATTATCTATCTGTTTATATGTAATATCCATATTTATGTTTTTTTCATCAGTATTATCATCATAATTATATAAACCTATAATACATACAGTCATAAATACATTTTGTATCTGTTTACATCTAATAATCTTATTGACATTCAGTGCATATCTGAAAACGATAATACCTACATATATATAAAACCTAAAATCATCCATCCATCATCTACCTATTTAAACCCACAAATCCTCTTTAAATTAATCATAATCATCGTCACAATCTATTTCATTACCCTCAAGCCAGTGCCCTCAGCCCACCCATGTCTGTTTGTACTTCGAGTGAACAGAAATTTGATATGGCAAATGCCTTCAGCCGATCAGGCAAAATGAGCCGAGGCTTGACTGGTTCGCCAGATCCTGGACGAGAACAGGTTTCGGAAAAGGAAGTAAAAAAAGAAAAAAAAGAAAAAGAAAAAAAAAAAAAAAGAAAAAAAAGAGTGGATGAAGAGAGAGAGAGAGAGAAGGAGAGGAAAATGAAAAAAATGAAGGGGAGAGGAGAAAAGAGAGAGAAATGAAAAAAAAAAATGGAGAAGAGGGGGAGAAGGAAAATAAGGAAAGACAAGAGGGAAGTAAAAGAAAATTAAAGAAAAGAAAAGGAAGAAAGGGGAAAAGACAGAAAAGACAAATAGAAGAAAAGGAAAGAAAAGAAGAAAAGAAAAATATAGAAAATAAAAGAGAAAAACAAAGAAAGCAAAATTGTAGCAAAAAAAAAAAAAAAAAAAAAAAAAGCATCAAACAAAAAAGAAAAAAAAAAAACGAAAAACAAAACATGAAAAAACGATATCCTCCCTTTGAAGAGAGAGCTTCCCCATTCCCCACTATCCAGCATCCACCCCATTCCCCATTGCTATCTTTCACACTCCCCCATTACACGCATTCGGCCCAAACCCCATTACTTCGCCCATTATCACCGACGTCCAGCCCCTTAGTTGAACACAGGGGACGTGCCCATTAATCTACTCGGTCAACTGACTCATCTTCATCTCAATCATCAGCGGATTCATCTTCATCATCTCACACATCAACTGACTCATCCTCACTCGCTTATCGTTTACTTATTCATCAACTGACTCATATTCAACAACGCATCGTCAACTCTCTCGTCAACTCACTCATTTTCATCTCAATCATCAGCTGATTCATCTTCATCTCACACATCAACTGACTCATCCTCACTTGCTTATCGTTTACTTATTCATCAACTGACTCATCCACACTTGCTTATCGTTTACTTATTCATCAACTGACTCATATTCAACAACTCATCGTCAACTGACTCATTTTTTATCTCAATCATCAGCTGACTCACCTTCATCTACTTACTCACCGACTCGCTCGTCCTCACTTAAATTACTCATCAACTGACTCATATTCATTAACTCATCATTTACTCTTCTCACTCCATATCATTAAGACAACTGCACTCGGCGTTCTGCGGTTGACTGTAATAAAACGATAGAAAGAGAACTTATAACGGACTATTTAATGCAATGCGCTTTCGTTGCAGATGCCAGAATGCCTCTTCCTCTCATAAAAAAGTATATACATAAAAGATAATGAGGATGATGATAATGATGATGATGGTTATGGTGATGGTGATGGCGATGGTGATGGTGATGATGATGATGGTGATGATGATAATGACGACGATGATGATGATGATGGTTATGGTGATGGTGATGGTGATGGCGATGGTGATGATGATGATGGTGATGATGATGATGATGATGATGATGGTGATGATGATGGTGATGATGGTGATGATGATAATGACGACGATGATGATGGTGATAATGATGATAGTGATGATAATGATGATGATGATGATGACAATAGTAATGATAATAGTAATAATCATAACAATAATAATTATTATTTTTATTATTATTGTTATTATTATTATTATTACTATTATAATAATAATTATAATGATGATAATAATAAATACAGCAATAATAACTGTGATGAGGATGATAATACTAAAGCTACTAATAAAAACAACACCAATAATAACAATACAAATACACCAGTCGATAAATAAACACACAAAAAAAAAGGATGACGCCGGAAGAACCAGGCTGTATTTTCCTCCGAAGTCTGGAATTAACAAAGCACACTTCGCCAGGAGGGTTTCGAGATTTTCTCCTGCAGAAGGACCTGGCGATCGCACGCGGGTTGAAGGCTTGTCCGGGACGCCAGGTGCGGGTGGGGAGCGGGGTGGGGGTGTTAGTGTGGATAGGGTGGGTGGGGTGGGGGGCAGAGAGGGTGTAGGTGGGGATGGGAGGGGGGGGTGGTTTGCCTTGCCACCCTGAGACCTTGATAATATGGCTTGCTTGGGTCTGTCCGGAGGGCAGAGGACACGTAGAAAATTCGGCGTGTGTGTGTGTCTGTGTGTGTGCGTGTGTGTGTGTGTGTGTGTTTGTGTGTGTGTGTGTGTGTGTGTGTGTGTGTGTGTGTGTGTGTGTGTGTGTGTGTGTGTGTGTGTGTGTGTGTGTGTGTGTGTGTGGGTGGGTGGGTGTGTGCGTGCGTGTGTGTGTGTGTGCGTGTGTGTGTGTCTGTGTGTGTGTGTTTGTGTCTGTTTGTTTTCCTACATGTTTGTATACGTACATATATTCATCCACCTACATCAATGTAATATATACGTTTGGTGTCTGTTCGTCCCCGTTCGTGTGCGTGTGCGTATGTACGTATACCCCCTCCGTTCCTGTACGCGCGTATGTTTAATACATTTATCAGACCCAAACGAAGACCAATCCGAAGCCAATCTCAGCGTAATCGGTCACAGGCCAGACCGCAACCACCGGAACCCTGTCCGTTTTCGCTGCCGCGGCCTCGACACCGGCAATCACTGTCAGATTGGCTAATCGTTTCTGACGTCCGAATTCGGTCATCGATTCCTCTTGGCAGGCGATTCGAATCTCTGTGCTTAAAGGCTTTTCTGTCCATTAATGAGGAGTCATGGACTTCGCTCGTTATAATCTTCTCGTTCGCCAGGGAATGATTTAGATATTAGGTAGATAGCTATTAAACTCGACATCGAGAGGAAAGAGAAAGAGATAGAGAGAGGGGGAGAAAGAGAAAGAGAGAGAGGAGAGAGAGAGAGAGAGAGAGAGAGAGAGAGAGAGAGAGAGAGAGAGAGAGAGAGAGAGGGAGAGAGAGAGAGAGAGAGAGAGAGAGAGAGAGAGAGAGAGAGAGAGAGAGAGAGAGAGAGAGAGACAGAGAGGGGGGGGAGAGGAGAGAGAGAGAGAGAGAAGGGGAGAGTAGAGGAGAGAGACTGACAGACAGACAGACAGACAGACAGACAGACAGACAGACAGACAAACAGACAGAGAGTCATGGACAGAAACAAAACAAAACAAAGAAGAAAGAGAGAGAGAGAAAAAAAAAGGGGGGGGAGAACCAAAGGATATCCAAATTGAAATATAATTATAGCCCTTTGTCCCGAAATTTCCCGAACCATTTCGAGCAAAGATGGCCCACGGGAAACCTATATAACATGATACCACAGCCTGACCTTTCCCAAACAATAATTTGTACCCCGCTTTTCCCCCGGGTAACAAGGTAATTGGGTGGTTGTTACAGTTATACATTTAAGTGGGTTCTTTAAAAGGTCACAACAAGGAGGCAGGGTGTAGGTCTATGTTAGTTACACACACACACCAGGCGGCTTGTTGACGGAGGGCCTGCCACGCCAACGCCAGGAGTGAAATGCGGAAAAAAGTCATAATTTTCATCCTCAGCATCATCATCATCTTCATCGTCATCATGATCATCATCACCATCATCATTATCATCGTCATTGTCACCGTCATCATCACCATCATCGTCATCGTCATCGTCATCGTCATCATCATCATCATCATCATTATCATCACCATCATCATCATCACAACGATAATGATATACTAATTATGATAATAACAATGATAGTAAAATAAGTAAATCAATACAGTAATGATGAAAGCAATGACAATACCAACAGACTTGCAATTCGTCAAACAAAGTCAAAAAAAGATCATAAAAATTACCACAATAACAAAATGGAAAAATGACACTACATGCTGCTAATACCAATGATAATATCCCATCGAAATTTCCAGGAAATCTCTGCAGGTTTTATAGAAGCGCCACGAAAATGTTTAATGGCTTCGGAAATAAGGACTAACACAAAGGATAATTCTTAGTAATGACATCTGGAAAACGTACTCGTGATGGCCAGGTTTTAAGTAATGTGCAGCACGACAGGAATTTTAACACTTCTTTAATGACTGGTTTTGCTGTCTATTTACCAAAGTCGACTGAACACATGAACAGGTGGGTTAAAACGGTGAATCTAAAAGGTGTAAATGAAAGGGAAAATGTGTATGTGATGATGGACGTAGATAGGATGAATATGTAGGTTATTTTTATTTAATAATTAATTGCCGTAAGCTATGGGATTCATAATAGGAGAAGTTAGAATATATGTGTGTATTGCAATTAAATGCACCTGGGAATTTGTAAAATGATTTTCCATGAAATAAAGCATAGGCGAAAAAAATAAATGAAGTTGACTTAAATGTTTTCACACATTAAACTTTATTGCCACATAATGCAAAAGGTGGAAATGTTATAACCCAAACCCTTAATGTTCAGAACCTTTCTTTTTTATACTCGCGATCCCTACATAAAACAAATGAAGAAAGGTGAAGCGAATGAGAAACTCGTCTTATTGAATTCCCCAATTATATTTCTTTCATTTTTTATCACTATTAACGTCTGGTTATTGATAATTAAACTAGGCAGGTGAATAAATAATAATTTCTTTAAAGTTTTATATGTGAAATAAATCATACAAATGTGAGGTTCTAAAATCCGAGATTTCGTTACAAAAAAAAAGAAAAAGGAAAAAACGGCCACTCTTTTCGCCCGAAGCGTAAAGGGATTGTACAAGGGTTAATTATATACGTATAAAATGGTTTAGCTGTTTCTCTTAGGTCTGGGGATTGTCAATAGCGTGGTATGAAATAGGTGAAAGCTTTTTAAATATCGTGTGTGTGTGTAAATATATATATATATATATATATATATATATATATATATATATATATATATATATACATTTATATAAATAAACATATATATATTTACACACAAACACGCACACACACACACACATATATATGTATATATATATCATATATATATATATATATATATATATATATATATATATATATATATATATATATATATTATATGCATATACACATATATGTGTATACATATACAAATATATATGTTATATATGTATATGTATATATATATATATATATATATATATATTATAAATATTATATGTATTATATATTATATCATGTACTTTTTTTATGCTTCTGATTTATTACTTTCTCGGAGGGAGGAAAGGGAGGGAAGGGAGGAGAGAGGGAGTAAGAGGGAAGGAGGGAAGGGAGGAGAGAGGGAGTAAGGGAGAGAAGGGGTGAGACAGGGAGGGAAGGGAGAAAGGGGGGAAGAGAGGGAGGGAAGAGCAGATAGAGGGAGAAAGGGAGGGAAGAAGGGAAAGGGGGAGAGGGGGAGAGAGGGAGGAAGGATGAGGAAAGGGAGAAGGAAAAGGGAGCGTGGAAGGAAGGGAGGGAAGGCGAAAGAAAAGGAAGAGGGAGGGAGAGGGATGGATGAAGGAGAGAAGAGAGGGAGGACGAACGAAAGGGAAAAGGGAGACGAGGCAGGAAGAGAGGAACGCGGCAAGGGAGGAAAGGAGGTTGGAAGGGAGAAGGAGAGAGGAAGGAAGGGGGAACCGGAGGAGCAGAACGAGAAAAAAAAGGGGAAAGGGAGGAACAGAGAAGGAAACAGGAGGGACAAATGAAGGAAAAATAAGAATGAGGAAGAAGAATAGAGAGAGAGAGATGGAAGAAGAGGGAAAGTAGACAAACCAAGGAAGAAGGGGACAACGAAGATCGATAAGAAGAGGAGAGAAGGACGAAAAGAAAATTAGAATAAAACAGACGAAAGAGATGATGAAAAAAGAAGAAAAAACGAGAGAAGAGCAGGAATGATTGACAAAAAGCGATAAAGAAGAAGAAGAAAAGGAAGAAGCGAAGATTAAGTTTTAAAAAAATATTAATAAGAGAAGGAAGAAGAAGACAAATCATCAAGCGAAAAAAGCGAAGAAAAGAGAATGAAAGAAAGGAGAATTAAAGAGAGAAGAATTAGATAAAATAAAATAATATAAAATAAAATAAAAGAGAAAAGAATGAAAGAAAAGAGAATGCAAGAGAGAAGAATGAAAGCAAATAAAAGAAAAGATAATAAAAGAGAGAAGAATATAAGAAAAGAAAATGAAAGAGAGAAGAATGAAAGAAAGGAGAATGAAAGGAAAGAGAATAAAAGAAAATAAAATAAATGAGAGAAGAGTGAAAGAAAAGAGAATAAAATAAAATAAAATAATAGAGAGAAGAAGAA
>NC_061847.1:27842570-27851013 GCF_019202785.1 Penaeus chinensis | reverse complement strand
TGGGAGGGAAGAAAGAGATAAATTAAAGAGAGAAGTGAAGAAACGGACCGGGAGAAGATAAGGTAAGATAAAGGAAGGGGACGGGGTAGGGGAAAAAAGGCAGGAGAGGGGAAGGGGAGGGGACAGACAGGGTGTTAGTCATGAGTTATCACTACTGTGTTTTATCTCTCCTCTTCGTCATGGGAAATTGGGTGCGAATGAGGCTAAATTATTGGTCTCGTCCCCCTGCGGTATGGAAATGAGTAACGCTAAAAACACGTAATATTGCGTGTACGTTCACTAGTGCGCGCGCGCGCGCGTGTGTGTGTGTGTGTGTGCGTGTGCGTGTGCGTGTGTGTGTGTGTGTGTGCGTGTGCGTGTGTGTGCGTGTGCGTGTGCGTGTGGCGTGTGGTTCGTGTGGCGTGTGCGTGTGCGTTGTGCGTGTGTGTGTTGTGTGTGTGTTGTGTGTGCGTGCGTGCGTGCGTGCGTGCGTGCGTGTGCGCGCGTGTGTGTGCGCGTGTGCGCGTGTGTACGCGTGTGTGCGCGCGCGTGTGTGTGTGTGTGCGTTTGGGTGCGTGCATGCGTGCGTGTATGAGCGTCCGTATGTGTGTGCCTGCATATATACACATACATACATACGTATTTGTACAAAGCTCCCTGCATCGTCCACGTGTGCATTCATCTACGTGTTTTTGTATCAGTTGCTATACCAACAGCGGCGGTCGCAAACGGCAGGAAGTTTAACATAGATTAGGAGGTTCAGAGCAAAGCAAACGCCAGCCATTCATCTTGGCCACGAAGGGAGAAATGAGCTTATTTTCTTTCTTTACAACAGAAGGACGACCCCTTAAAGCCTTATCTTCTTTCCATACATCGTCCAACTGATTATCACTCAAAGACTTCCTTCATTAGCTTCATCTCGCGAGGGATGTGTTGTTCCAGCACTTTTTGGAACACCTAGTACCCTCACATGAACAATTGATACCACACAAGGGCGTCCACTCCCCCAACTCACCTGCCCGGGCGAACGAGAGACCGAGCCTTGTAAAACACTTAACTACCGGATGTAACTCAAACAAGCTTGTTGAAAGTTGTCTTTTTTAAAATTTGTAACAAGGTAAGTTTGTTTGCTTTAACGGTCTCTCGTTCTTTCTCTGTGTTTCTTTTTCTTTCGTCTTCTTCTTTTTAGTTTCTCTCTCTCTCTCTCTCTCTCTCTCTCTCTCTCTCTCTCTCTCTCTCTCTCTCTCTCTCTCTCTCTCTCTCTCTCTCTCTCTCTCTCTCACATCTACGTCTTTCTATTCCTTTCTTAATACCTTTCATATTCGCAATCTCATTTTCCTACTTCCCAATCTCTACATCTCTCTCTCTCTCTCCCCTCCCCCCTCCCTCTCCCTCTCCCTCTCCCTCTCCCCTTTTCCTATCCCTTTCCATCCACTCCTCTCCCCTTTCCCTGTCCCTCTCACTCCCTCTCCCCTCCTCTTTCCATCCACTCCTCTCCCCTTTCCCTGTCCCTCTCACTCCCTCTCCCCTCCCCTTTCCATCCACTCCTCTCCCCTTTCCCTGTCCCTGTCCCTCCCTCTCCCTCCCTCTCCCCTCCCCTTTCAATCCACTCCTCTCCCTTTTCCCTGTTCCTCTCCCTCCCTCTCCCCTCCCCTTTCCATCCACTCCTCTCCCCTGTCCCTGTCCCTTTCCCTCACCCACGCCTTATCCCGCGAAAAAAAAAAGGATTCCGTCTGGCCTTTTCCCGCTATGTGCTGTACATGACGTTCGCGAAGGTACAAGCCACTTACCGCATAAACAAAGATTGAATGCAACTCATCTTTGCAGTGAGCAAGAGGTTAAGTGGAATGGGAGTTTCGCCTCTATGCTCTCGAGACATAAAGGGTGTTCGCGAGTCGCTGCGCACTGTCCCTATCCCAACCCCTCCTTATCCCTCCTTCCCTCCCTCCCTTCCCTCCCTCCTTCCTTCCCTCCCTCCCTCCCTCCCTCCCTCCCTCCCTCCCTCCCTCTTCCACCTCCTCCTCCTCCTCCTTCTCTCTCTCCCCTCATTCGCTCTTCCCCTTCCCCTTCTCACTCTCTCTCTCTCGCCTCGTTCCCCTTCCCTCCCCCTTTCAGCCGCCCTCATGCCACCTGCAAGTATGAGACCGATAGCTGTATTACGAGTAACTACTGGGGACGGTATATGAATACATCACTGTCCGTCTGGGAGGTAATAAATTGGTTAACTACAAGTGTGTGTTTGTATGTTCCTGTGTTTGTGTGTTTGTATAGTGTGTGTTTTTTGTGGGGGGGAAGGAAGGGAAAGGAAGGGGAGGGGAGGGGTGGGAAGCAGGGAGAGAGAGAGAGTGAGAAAGAGAAGATAAGAGAGAGAGAGAGATAACGAGGATGAGAGAGCGGGGGAGGGATAAAGACAGAGAAATAGGTATAAAGTGAGAGGAAGAGGAATGCAGGGAGAGGAAGAGAGAGAGAGAGAGAGAGAGAGAGAGAGAGAGAGAGAGAGAGAGAGAGAGAGAGAGAGAGAGAAGAGAGAGAGAGAGAGAGAGAGGGGGGGGTGGGGGGGGGATTTGCAATTATAGGTGTAACTGACACACTAAGTGGATGGGAAAGATAAGAAAGAAGAGACAGCGAGGAAGAAGTAAAACATATTTATTCTTAGTTATTGTCAGCGTGACATATGACCACGAAGGGATGTAGGTGTAAGCAAGGTCTATACAAGTACTTACATATACCTTGGGTGTAAGTATATACCTTTCTCTCTCTTCTCTCTCCAATAGCCCCTCGTATTTAATATTATCTCTCCCATGCGTCATTTCTACCTCAAACTCAGCGATCTGTGAAGTATCATGCAAGTCCCTACCCCAACCCCTCCTTATCCCTCCCTCCCTCCTTCCCTCCTTATCCCTCCCTCCTTCCCTCCCTCCCTCCCTCCCTCCCTCCTTTTTCTCGTGGCGTGGAATAAATAGGCAGAGGATTGGGTGTCGACATGCAGGTGGAAATGCCAAGGAGGACATCTGTTGTTGAGAATGCAATTGCAGCCTCGTCGGCGCTTGTCTTCCGGTTAAGGGCGCTGTGGTCAGCTTATATGCATTCTTTTTTTCGCTTGATTTATTACTTGTTAGTTTTTTTGTTTTGTTTATATGCTTTATCTATATTTTTATTTATTTATTTGTGTCTCTAATTTAACGATTTATTTCTCCGTCTATTTTAAGTATTTATTGATCTACCTGTTTTAACTCTTTATATCTCTCTCTATCTATCTCATTATTTATCTGTTTATTCATTTATTTATTTTACCACACGTTATTGGGTTTGCGTATTCATAATCCAATTTACTGTGTTGCTCCTTTAAGCGATATTTCTTTAGAGACAAACCATTAACATAATCATTATCACTGGCACCATACCATCAAAACAATTACTTATACAGACGGCGTCAACAGGAGAAGGCACATTATCACATACTTATAATAGTATTACAATCGAGAGTTATTATTTTGTTGTGCTATATTCATAACGCATTTACGTGGTTCATATCTCCTGGTCATCTGTAATTCCGTAGTTATTATCCCGTTGATATAGTCTGAATGTCTGCCTGTCTGTCTGTCTGTAGACGCTAAATAAGAATGCGGATGTTTGAATTATTATTAATAATAGCAGGATACGCGTTAGGGGAAAGGGACACGAACACAGACACGCACGCACGCACGCACCCTTTCTTTCCCTTCCACACATCCCCCTTCAAATCCGCTCTGAAGGGTGACTGTTTTTACATACTGGAGGGGTTACTTACTCTCCTCCCCCTCCCCCCTTGTCCTGCCTTCTTTGCCACCGTCCTCCTACTCCTCTATCCCCCCCCTCTCCTTTCCCCCTTCCTTTTACCTCTCCTCCTCGTCCTCTCCCTTCCCCATTACCCCTCCTCCTCCCCCCTTTCCCCCTCTTCCCCAATACCTCTATCGTCCCCCCTCCCCCCTTCCCTTTACCCCTCCTCCTCCCCTTTACCCCTGTTTAACCCTCCCTTACCCCTCCCCCCTCATCCCTCATCCATTCCCCTTCTATCAGCCCCACACCCCCCTCTCACCCCACCACCTCCTCCTCCTCCTCCTCCTCCTCCTCCTCTCACCCCACCTCCTCCTCCTCCTCCTCTCACCCCACCTCCTCCTCCTCTCACCCCACCTCCTCCTCCTCCTCCTCCTCCTCCTCCTCCTCTCACCCCACCTCCTCCTCCTCCTCCTCCTCCTCCTCCTCCTCCTCCTCCTCCTCTCACCCCACCTCCACCTCCTCCTCCTCCTCCTCCTACTCTCACCCCACCTCCTCCTCCTCCTCCTCCTCCTCTCACCCCACCTCCACCTCCTCCTCCTCCTCCTCCTACTCTCACCCCACCTCCTCCTCCTCCTCCTCCTCTCACCCCACCTCCACCTCCTCCTCCTCCTCCTCCTACTCTCCCCCCACCTCCTCCTCCTCCTCCTCCTCCTCCTCCTCTCCCCCCACCTCCACCTCCTCCTCCTCCTCCTCCTCCTCTCACCCCACCTCCTCCTCCTCCTCCTCCTCTCACCCCACCTCCTCCTCCTCCTCCTCCTCACCCCACCTCCTCCTCCTCTCACCCCACCTCCTCCTTCTCCTCCTCCTCCTCCTCTCACCCCACCTCCTCCTCCTCCTCCTCCTCCCAATCTTTCTTATCGTAGGATCTCCATCAGTAATTACTTAAGCATCTCCTTCTAAGACGCGGGAGCAGGTACGAGGCGCCTGGAGGGGAATCTCGACCCAGTGACTAATGTGCGGCAGGCTTGTCTTCTCTTTCGCCTTCTCTCCTTCGCTCTCTCTTTCTATTTCCCCTTTCTTTGGTTTTTCTTTCGGGTTTTTTTCTGTCCTTCGGTCTCTCTTTCTGTTTCTCTTTTCTTTGTTTTATTTTCAGTCGGTTATTCTCTCCTTTGATTTGTCTTTCTGTTTCCCTTTTCTTTGTTTTATTTTCCTTCGTTTCTTCCCTCCTTCGCTCTCTCTTTCTGTTTCCCTTTTTTTTTTCCTTTGGTTTTCACTCCTTTGATCTCTTTTTCTATTTCCCTTTTCTTTGTTTTATTTTCCTTCGTTTCTTCTCCTTTGATCTTTCTTTTCACTTTCTTTTTCTTTTCCTTCCCTTCATACTCATTCTATCCCTTGCTATTCTGTTCTATTTCATTTTCTTTATCTCATTATCCTTTACTTTCCTCTCTTCCTTCTTCTTTTCTTCACTTCCTTCTCCTTTTCTTCCCCTCATTTCCTTTTTCTCTTCCCTTCAATCCCCTTCCTTCTCCGTCTCTCCCTTCCTTTTCCTTCCATTCCATTCCTACTTTTCCCTCTTCTTTCCCTTTCAAAACTAAAATAGAAACGGAGAGAAAAAGTAAAGATAAGATAAGGGATGAGAGAGAGAGGAACGAACAAGAAGAAGGAAAAGAAAGAAGAAAAGATGGAAGGAGGAAGAAGGAAAGCGAATCAGAATAGATAAAGAAACTAGTAAACAGACACACAAACACACAACAAAAACAACGAGAACAATCACAAGACACAACGTTTAGCACCATACAATAACGTACAAAAAACATATATATTAATAACAATTCAACAACCATTAACAACAGCGTTAACAAGAACAAACAAAAACGACCCTAACTCCTCCCCCCCTACCCCCTTGTTTGCACATCTGCCCCCCCCCCCCACCTTTCCTTCCCCCCTCCCCCCCGTGAAAAAAATCGAAAATACGAATTTGCTTAAAAACCCTTACATTTACTAACCTAAGGACCATACTTAACACGCCAGATGTGTTTAGCAAAACTTTCCTGGTCGTTAAGGCAAGTTACGATGGTCGTTCGTCAGTACTGTTTATGGGGTAATTTCAGCTTTATGGTCCACAGTATTTTTTTTTTTTTTTTCGTTACACTTACCCTATCATTGGCATAAAAAAAGGGTCGTCGGTTAATCTATTTCAAAGAAACGAAGTGATTTAGTCTTAGTGTTTTAGCGTTATATGATGGCCCCGTATTGAATCTAGAATATTCTGCGTTTGTTATCGTTCCCTGTTTATAAATATATACAAAGTGTTTTTATCATTAAGAAAAATATCTATTCTCATCGTCAATCAACAAGTGAAGCTTCTACATTGTGTAATAATAATGTCAATCTAATAAGAATATGCAATACCCACAATACCAAAAATGTTGCTACAACAGTTATCTGATCAAGACATCCTTTATAAAAAACACATAATGTTCCTAAAGTAAATATTAATTCTCATCCCTACAGTCACCCATGTGTGTCTACATTCCCTAGTCTCTAACATAACGCTATGCATAGTAACATAACATAACAGAACACAACGTAACACAGCGCACAACAAAGCTAACGCAACACAACATAACATGACAAACACAACACAACGTAACACACTCTAACACAACATGACCCAAAGACATTATCTAACCTTAAACCGAGGACGACCTTCATTCACACACGCACACACACAGACATATTGTTTGGTAAACAAGAGATGGGGTTACAGATACGTGGCGAAGGGATTGGCATCTGAAGTTAATACGCCAATAAGCAAACCACTGACCTGGGTATGGGAGATTTCCTTACGATATATGATATAAGAGATGCTGAGGCCTTTCATTAGTAGCGTGTCTTTCGAAGAGACGAAAATAAGAAAGTGTTCATGATTAACTGTCCTTTTTTTATATATGAGGGAGATATTGAGTATGTAATATGTGTGTGATATTTGGTATATAATATTTGGAAGATTGATATATAATATATGGGAGATCTTTTATACATAATATATGGGAGATATATAGGTCTTTGATTAGCAGTACTTTTAACTAGAGAATAAAAAAAAAAAAAAAAAAAATAGCATTAACAACGAATTTTCTTCTATTTTAGAGCGATCAAGTACCTGGAATTAGATCCCTCTGAACTTTCAATTGTCGAGGCGTTGACTTTTTTCCTTTTTTTTTTTTTTTTTTGTCTAAATTACGGAAGACTTTTTTTTTTTTCTTTTCTTAGCACCTTTATAGGGTGTTAAGGGCCAGCAGGTGCTACTTCCTTATTATTGTGCGAGAGGCCGGAGAGTCGAGCCGTTTCTTTCCGTGTGATTAAGGGCCAACACGATACACATTCGCACGTTCTTCTTTCACATTCGGTTAGCGTTAATTGCCACTTCTCTTCTGTCCCCCATTTCTCTCACATACTCTTCTCTCTCTTTCTCTCTTTTTCCTCTACTTTATCTATTGTTCTCTCGCGTTTCACAGCTGTATTCACTCTCGGCAAAGCGCCGTAAATGCTCGACACGTCTGGACACGATTCCTCCCACAATCCATTCTCTCGAAAACAAAAGACGGACGCTTAATCTCTTTATCCCGACTACGAGCCTAAACGCTTCGAATCCCTGCTCACGTTTTTTTTTTTATTTGTTCGCGCGGTACTGTTATTAATTTCGTAATTTTAATAGTGGATCTTTGGGGGTTGTTTTCTTCCGTTTTTACTCAATGATTAAGTCTTTTAAAGAGCAAACACTATTACTTTTTAACGACTTTTGGTAGATCGTCTTCGCGAGTTCTAAATAGCATTAACTCTACGGATACGACTCCATCCTTTTCGCTCGACCAAAGAAGTAAAATAGAATGATGTCAAAAATACCACAAGCCCCTATCTCTCCAAATGTTAAATGAAAACACACACAATAAAACACAAACGAAGTTCGACTTCAGCAAGTTCCACCCCCCCCCCCCCCTAAAAAAAAAAAAAAAAACAATCTCTCCAACTACGGCAGTTCCCAATACGAATGCGTAATGTAAAAGGACAGCTTCCGAAAATGTGTTGTTCATGACAGAGTAGTCGGGAGCCCTCGGTACTACTAATGGGCGCGTCTACATTATACACTGGGCGTAGGACATGCGTTTGTCGGTTACGTACGAGGTTAATGCTTTGCGTCATCATGACAGAGGGAGAATTGATGATCGTTCTGAGTAAAGGAGTTGCCAGGCAGTTCGCGGTGCATAAGGGCCCTTATGCTGTATAATATACAGAGGGTATTGTATTTGTTTGTTTATATTTACTTGTATATCTATTATCTACTTATTTTATTGTATATATTTTTGCTGTATAGTATTGGATCACGACCACGGAACACGCACAAAAACACAAACTTTGTAAGCTGTGGTTTTCATACACAGCGCCGACTGCCTATCGAGAGAACAACACAAGTAATCCCTCGATATATATCTTGGTAGAACACCTCTAACTATCTCTGTAAGAAGGATTTACCATTATCAGCGAAGATTACGGAAATACACAAACACCAAATTGCAAGAATAGCGCTACCTTACTGTATGGAGAGAAAGGTACGGTCGGTGATCAAAAACTCACTTGCAAAATACGTTTTCAATATTATCTCTACTCTTTAACGAACACAAGAACCCCTAAATAATACTAATAA
>NC_061847.1:27830656-27839970 GCF_019202785.1 Penaeus chinensis | reverse complement strand
CTATTCTCTCTCCTTTCTTTCCCTTTTATCTTCTTCCTTTCGCTCTATCCCACTCTCCCCTGTCTCCCTTCTCTCCCTCTTCCTCATTCTGTTTCCTCTTTCCCTCTTCCTTCATCGTTCTTGTCCTTTGCTATTCCTCTTTCCCTATTTCCTCCTCCATCTTCCTATCTTCTTCCTTTACCCCTTATCCATTCCCCACTCTCTCTCTTTAATCTTCCCTTTGTTCTGATTATCTTATCTCCTTCCTCCCCTTAGGGAACAGGGAGAGTGAGGAGGGAGGCTCCTTGGTCTTCCTCCCCCTCCCCCCTCCCCTCTCCCCTCTTTCTTCGTCTTCTTCCTCTCCCCCTTCTCCTTCCCCTCTTCCTTCGTCTTCCTCCTCTCCCCCTTCCCCTTCCCCAATACGATCTTCCTTCCTCCAACTCACCTTTGTCGCTTCCCCCCCTTCTCCCTTTATCCCTTATACCTCCCTCCTCTTCCTTAGCCCCCTGAATCTTCTTCAATCTCTTCCCTTCCTCCCCCCCCCCTCCTCACTCTCCTCCTTATCCCTTCCCTCTTACTCCCTCTCAATCTTCATCCCCCACTCCTACCCCCTTCACCCCTCCTTATCCCTTACTCCTCCCCCCATCCCCCTCTATCTCCCTCTCCCCCTTCCCCCCTCAATATTCCTTTCCCCTCCCCCCCCCTCAATCTCCCTCTCCCCTTCCCCCCTCAATCTCCCTAAATCTCCCTTCCCCCCCTTCATCTTCTTCCCCCTTCCCCTCCTCACCTCCCTCAATATCCCTTTCCCCCTCTCCCCCCCCCCTTCGCTCTCTCAAACTTCCTCCCTCCTTCCCTCCCTCCCCCCCTTACCCCCCCCCCCCCCAATCTTCCTCCTCTTGGACCGGAAAAAGATAAATGAGGAAATGATTTCGGGCGCTGCTTTAGCCTCACCACCGGAAATGACTTGAGAATTTACCTGTTCGCTCTCCCCTCCCCCCCTCCCTCCCACACCCCCTACCATCCCCTTCACTTGGCGTAGGGGTGAGGGGGTGGGGGGGTGAGGGTAGGAGGGGGGGTGGGATGGTATGGGTAAAGGTGTTAAGGGGGGGGGAGGGTTGTGTTATGGGTTGGGTTGTGCGTGGGCGGGAAGTGTATCTATCTATCTATCTATCTATCTAGCTATCTATCTCCCTCTCTCTACACACACACACACACACACACACTTCACTTCCTTTGCTTCTTAAAAAGTAAGGCGAAGGAAATTTCTGCCTGTGCGTGTGTGTATGAGTGTATGTGTGTGTGTGTGTGTGTGTATGTGTGTAAGTTATGTGTGTGTGTATGAGTGTATGTGTGTGTGTGTTCGTGTGTGTGTATGAGTGTGTGTGCGTGTGTGTATGTGTGTAAGTTATGTGTGTGTGTGTGTGTATGTGTGTGTAAGTTATGTGTGTGTGTGTGTGTGTGTGTGTGTGTATGTGTGTGTAAGTTATGTGTGTGTGTGTGTGTGTGTGTGTGTTTAAGTACAATTGCGTCTGTTTGTGTTGTGCGTTCGGAAGTGCGTGCGTGCGGGTACCGATTATCTATTTTTCTTAATATTAACTGACGAACAAACAAACAAAAGAAAAACAAATAACAACAATAGAAATAAAACAAAGAAGAAATAAGAAGAGAATATTGACTAATATTCCCTCTTCCTCTCATTCCCTTTTCCTCTCTTCTCTTTCTCCTCTCCTTCCTTCCCTCTCCTCTCATTCCTCTCCTTCTACTGTCCCTTCCTCATCTCCTTCTCTTCTTCTGTCCCTCCCCTATTTCATCTATTATCATCCACCTCTTTTCCACCCCCTCGCTCCTCTCTCCTTTTCTCTCTTCCTTCCCCCTCTATATCCCCATTCCTCTTCACTCCCCTTTTCCCTCTCTCCCCTTAACCCTCCCCCACCCCCTCCCCTCTCCCCTTCTTCCCTTCCCCACCTCCTCCCTTCTCCCCCTCCCTTTCCTCTCCCACCCCTCCCCATCCCTTCTCCCCCACCCCCTTCCTCCCTTTCCCCCCTCACCCCTCACCCCTCCTTCCCCCTCCCCTCAACCCTCCCCTCCCCCCCCCCAACAAATAAAACGCCTCTCCTTATCCCCTCCATTCCCTCCCCCAACCCCTTCTCCCCCTCCCTTCTCTACCCCCTTCCTCCTTCCTCCCCCTTCCTACCCCCTTCCTCCCTTTCCTACCTCCCCTCTCCTCCCACCACCCCTTTCCCCCCTTCCCCTCTCCTCCCACCACCCCTTTTCCCCCCTTCCCCTCTCCTCCCCCCCCCTCCCCTCCCCCTCCCTCCCCCCCCCATACAAATAAAACGCCTCTCCTTATCCCCTCCATTCCCTCCCCCAACCCCTTCTCCCCCTCCCTTCTCTACCCCCTTCCTCCTTCCTCCCCCTTCCTACCCCCTTCCTCCCTTTCCTACCTCCCCTCTCCTCCCACCACCCCTTTCCCCCCTTCCCCTCTCCTCCCACCACCCCTTTCCCCCCTTCCCCTCTCCTCCCCCCCTCCCCTCCCCTCCCTCCCCCCCCATACAAATAAAACGCCTCTCCTTATCCCTTACATTTTCGACCATATAACGGGCCCACGACAACGGCGACGAAGATAATGATAAACCATAGATCTCAAAAGACGTCTTTGGAGAAATTGGTAGAACGGCGTCGCTTTAACGGGGCCTGGGGGGGGAGGGGAGGAGGGCTTCGTGGAGGAAGATTGTTGTTGTTGTGGTTGTTGTAGTAGTTGTAGTTGTAATGGTAGTTGTAGTAGTAATAGTAATAGTTGTAGTAGTAGTTATTATTGTAGCAGTTATTGTTGTAGTAATAGTAGTAGTAGTTATTGTTGTAGTTGTAGTAGCAGTTATTGTTGTTGTAGTAGTAGTAATTATTGTAGTAGTATTAGTAGTAGTAATTATTGCAGTAGCATTAGTAGTAGTAGTTATTGTAGTAATAGCAGTAGTAGTAGAAGTTATTGTAGTAGTATTAGTAGTAGTAGTAGTATCTGTAGTAACAAAAGTAGTAGCAGAACTAGTAGCAGAAGTAGTAGTGGTAATAGGGTTAATTGTGATAGTAGTGGTTTATTAATTAATAGTAGTAGTAGTAGTGATAACCATAATAACAGTTGATGTAGCAGCAACAGCAGCAGTAGTAGTAGTAGTAGTAGTAGTAGTAGTAGTATGAGCATTGCCCATAAAATGTAAATAGAAAAAAAAAACTTTTTACATAACCTTTGACAAAAAAAAAAAAAAAAAAAAAAAAATGCGGCTAATCCCTTTGCAACAATAATGATGTCCGTCTGCAACACTGACATCAATGACTGAAACAGCAATCAACATGATTTATTGGATGTATTGAAGTGATGATGTATCGGCCTTTTATAAAGTTTCAGCGCAGTCCAATGCAGCCATTCGTCAAAATTAACGACACAGACAAATACACACACACACACTCATACAGACAGAGACACACAAACTCTCTCTCTCTATCTGTCTCTCTCTCTCTCTCTCTCTCTCTCTCTCTCTCACACACACACACACACACACACACTGAGAGACTGAAAGGTAAAATTAAAAAGAGAGAATGAAGGAGAAAGAAAGAGACCGAAGAGAAAAAGGGAAAAAAAGAGAGAAAAGAGGAAACTGTGGAGAAAGAGAGAGATAGAGAGAAAGAGAGAGAGAGAGAGAGAGAGAGAGAGAGAGAGAGAGAGAGAGAGAGAGAGAGAGAGAGAGAGAGAGAGAGAGAGAGAGAGATAGATAGATAGATAGAGAGAGAGAGAGAGAGAGAGAGAAAGAGCGACACACAGACAGACAGAGAAGCAGAAGGAACGAATGAGAAGTAGAGAAAGACAGAGGAAAAGAAAGAAAGAACGAGAAAAAAGAGAGAAAGAGAGGGAGAGACAGACACAGGAATCCCCCGCGGGCAAACAAGAGCCAGCCCAATCCGCCTCTGTTTCCATCCCTACTGCGTGGATTTTCCTGTCGTTGTTTGGGCAAATACATCCAGGTTGTGGTTTCGTGATTTACACTGACATTGCAGATAAGGAATCGATTCTTATTGGTTATATAAGGATTTATTAAAACAAGGATGGGAGAAAGGGAGGTGGAAAGGGGGGGGGGGGGGTAAAGGAAGATATGGGGAAGGGATGAAAGAGGAGGAAGAAGAGAAAGGGGAAGGAGAAAGAAGAGGAAGAGGAAGATGAAAGGAAAAGATGAGAAAGATAAAGAGAAACCAAGAATAAAACAAAACAAAAAAAAAAAGGAGAAAAAATAAAAACAAAGAAAAAAAAAGTAAAAAATATAACAAAACAAAAGAAAAAAACAAACAAGAAAAGACGAAGACCCAAAACAAAGAAGAAGAAGAAACAGACTCACAACAACAAGAACAACAAGAACAACAAGAACAGAGGCAGGCGAACACGTCCACTCCACCAGTGTGATTTACTCCCGACCGCAGCCGTGACGTCACATCCGGTGATCACGTAGCCTCGCCGAGCGGTCGCGGGAAACGTGCCGATGAAACACTGCCTTGAAACTTTTCCCTGAAACTGTGATGAAACTTCGAAACTTCGAGGGTCACTGAAGTCCGTACGAGAGAGAAAATAGACTTTATTTTGTATGGTTGAATTCGGTATGTTAATTTGTTTGTTTCTTTTGGAAGTAAATTCTTTTGTAAAAAAATTTGTTAACAAACGCGAAACGCAAAATTGAACTGTATATTATGTATGTTTGTTTTGTGTCAATCAGTTCATTTATATATACAAAAAAACAAAAAACAAAAAAAAAAAAACATAAACATAATCGATAGACATTTTCCAACGTAATTTCATGACGTAACTACGCTTCCTCAACAACCCTCTTCTTTCGAAAACACTTAAAACACTCCCTTTTGAAACCCTCCCTTTTCCCAGCTCTGAAACATCCTCCTGAAAACCTCCTTTACTAAAACCTTCTTCATCTGAAAGAACGAAACCTACTCGCTATAAAAAAACAAACAAACAAAAAAAAAAATCAAGAAGCCTCACTACCGAAACCTTCTCCTCCTTCTGGAAACCTCATAACAGAAACCTCCTTCATCTAGAAACCTCTCACCTCGAGACAATTTCTTAAGAACAGAAACCTTCTTCTTCAGCAAACTTCCGGACCGAAACTTTTTTTTTTCTAGAAACCTCCTCCTTCTAGAAACCTCATTGCCGAAACCTCCAAGAACCCTCACAACAGAAACGTCCTTCACACACAAAAAAATATTTCCTTCACCTCGAGACAATTTCTTGAGAACAGAAACCTTCCAGAACCCTCCTCCTTCTAGAAACCTCACAACAGAAACCTCCTCTTTCTAGAAACCTCACAACAAAAACCTCCTCCTTCTAGAAACCTCACAACAGAAACCTCCTGATTCTAGAAACCTCACAACAGAAACCTCCTCCTTCTAGAAACCTCACAACAGAAACCTCCTCCTTCTAGAAACCTCCTTCTTCTAGAAACCTCACAACAGAACCCTCCTCCTTCTAGAAACCTCACAACAGAAACCCCCTGCTTCTAGAAACCTCCCTCTCTCTCTCTCTCATAAAAACAAAACATTTTTTTCCCCTTCACCTTGAGACAATTTCTGAAGAGGCGTAAAGTCATCTTCACTGGCGGGTCGCTTCTCCTCACGCTTTGTTCTCGTCGGCGGGTGTTGGTGATGGTGGAGATGGTGGAGGAGGAGGTGGTGGTGGTGGTGGAGGGGGGTGGTGGAGGTGGAGGGGGTGGTGGAGGGGGGGTAGTGGTGGTGGAGATGGTGGAGGAGGGGGTGGTGGTGGGGGTGGTTGGGGGGAGGGGTGGTGGTGGAGTGGTGGTGAGGGGGTGGTGGTGGAGGAGGTGGAGGGGGTAGAGGGGGAGGTGGTGGTGATGGTGGAGGGGGTGGTTGTGGTGTTGGAGGTGGTGATGGTGGTGTTGTAGTTACTATTACTATTGTTGTTATTGTTGCAACTGTGGTGATGGTGGAGATGATGGTGGAGGAGATGGAGATGGTGGTGGTGGTATTTCAGTTACTATTATTGTGGTTTTTGTTGCAACTGCTGCTGCTTTTGTTGTCGTAGAATTGTGTTTTCTAGTTTCATTTTCCTTTCCTTTTTATATTTCTTTGTAGGTAGAGGGGGAGCTATAGTAATAATAATAGTAATAATGATAATAATAATAATAATAATATTCTTACATCAAACGTACTTCTCAATAGCCAACAAAAACAAGGTATTCAATATACAAAAAAATAAACAATAAAGAAAATGATGAAAAAATCTTGAAAGACTTAAAGCCTATATAAGGATCACTGTATTTATTTTAAGCGGGTTTCTGTAATAATTAATGCGATGCTCTTTTGTTTTACTTCCCCATTCGATGCTCTTTGTCACCGATGTTATTCTTGTTACGTCTATGAGGATTATTATTCTTGTTGTTATTATTCGTACGTTCTTTTGGGATGATAATAATATCGCTAATATTAAAGATAAATTATACGACAAATTACAAAAGAGGAGAATAGAAATAACGAAAAAATAGAAAAATTATGAACACCAATTTCTACAAAATAAAAACAGTAGCATGAGCAATACCATTTACAAAAGCACTACAACATCTATAACCACGAGAATAATATCAATGCGCTTCACACACCCAAGAAGAACACCTGTTCTCTTGTTCACCACGTACATCACCTGTGGTCTTCCCCAGTTGCCAGAGTTATAACGAATTCGAAAGTTGAGTTATTAATGATTTAACAACGAATACCGAATGCTTGTTTGAACTGGGCATAAAGAGCTGTGTTTATTTAGGTTAAGTTTTGTAATAGATTGATTATATTTGGATCAGTTTGCTATGGTATCTTATATATATATATATATATATATATATATATATATATATATATATATATATATATATATATATATATATCCTTACGTGGACAACTGTGTATGTTCCATCTTGCTAAAAGACTGTAGTGAAAGACTTGTATGATATTGTATTAAAACACACGTACCGACAGTAAACAAACGGTGTACTTTTAAACTGAAAACCTCACCCCCCCCCCCCTCAAAAACAGCAGTAAACAACAACCTGTCTACTTTAAAACTAACTACCTCGACCTCCCCCTCCTCCCCCCCAAAAAAAAAAAACAAAAAAACTGTACACCATCCTGTACACACACACTCGTTGTAATAGTGACGTGCCTCCTTTGCTGTTCCAGTGGAGTACACGAGCGTCATGCTTGGCCAGCGTAGTGTTTATCTAGCACAACATATACTGCAGTGGTCATCTGGAAGGCGAAGTGTAAAGGTGTACGTCGCTACTGTGTGTTAATGAGTCGGTAGTTGGTTCTATTGTGTCTCGGCGGCGGACACAAAGGGCGCGTTCAGCTACAGCAAAGGGTCTGTTGTGTAGACTGTGTTTCTCCGAGCGTTTGGTCTCCGTCGCTAGATAAATATCAGAGCGTCTGTAAGTCACTTTGAGTCTGGATTGAAGGCTTTGTTAGAGAATGATGTTTTCGTTTTTATTAAGGGCTGGAGTGATTTTATTTTTTATGCTGTAATGACGGAGGTTTGATTACTGGTTACGTAATTTTTTAAGAAGATCCAACTCGAGAGTGAAGTCTGGACAGAATGTAAGGCAGACAACCGGAGAAAGAGGTTCTAAATATTTTTTTTCTAAATTCCTAGTTACAGTAATAATCCCACTGAGCTTGAATTTCAAAGGCGTTTAGCTCCACTACTAAAACTCCATATATTTGTTATATACTGAGCGGAAAATATTTATCTCTCTTGCCAGCTACACCAACAGACAGCTTACTCCCACTCCCAACCCCAGCCTCTCGATTTTGCACAGAAACGCATCTTTTTCTCCCTCACATTTCACAATGTTTCCAATATCTCCCCCCTCCCCCCCCCCCCGCCCGGTTTACTCCCAACTGCAGCCTTGGTAATCAAACGCAAAGTACAGCGACCAGGCGAGCTTAGTTCTACACTGTAATACACCAGCCCGTTGTAATTGCAGACCCCGAGCCACCCAGCATCATTGAGTTTCATCCACATCCCGACCTCGTCTCGGGAGGAACTCGGGATGCTTGTGGCGTGGGCGTGGAAGTGCGGGCGTGGGGGCGTGGGGGTGTGTGTGGGTGTGGGGGTGTGTGGGGGGGGTGGGGGTCAGGGTGGGAAGAGGTCTCTCGGATTCTCCCTGTTTGATTCAGACACATGCAAGGAGAACAAAAGGAAAAAAAAATGTTGAGAAGAAATGAGGCGTATTTTCCATCTTCTTACCCCCGCCTCTGTCTCTACCCTTGAATTTGGATTCATTTTTTTCCCCCCCCAGTTCTTCTAAATTATTTCCAATCGATCAACGGAGGAGTAAATCGGAGCATAGACAAAGCAAGAGACAAGATTCTCCACTCGATTATTAACACCCGGCAAAGCAGCATCGCCCTCTATGAAATCAGATCCTGGGACAAAGTGCCAGCCTACTCTTATCAAACGGCGCAGATGATTGGCTCAGGAGATATGAAACGTCACTAAATCACGCCCACCCGTGTCCTGTTCACCAATCGGCGTCGAGCTTGGCCTTCGTGTGCCCTATTCGACCCTAATTGCAACTGAAATCCGGCCGGAGTGAGAAGGGACAGGTTTTTAAACGCCCGGGTGACGTCACTAGTTAGAGTGACGTCATGGCCTCATCATTCTTCCAAACTTTCCCTCCTCCCTTTTTCTTTTCTCTCTTTTAGTCCATACCTCTTAATTTTTCCTTCTCCCTCCTCTCCCGTATTCCTCCTCCATTTCCTCCGCCTCATTCCTTTCCTTTCACAAACTGACGAGCAAAATTGGCTCCGTTTCCGGCCGCTTGACTTCAGTGTCGAAAACCCGTAGCGAAGGACTCTCAGTCAACCGTAATTTATCCGGAGAAAAACTGGATCGGCCGAGCGGGTTCTCTCAGGGATAGCTCGTCGATGACCTCTCCACCCCCTCCCCTCCCCCCTTTCCCCACTTCCCTTTATTCCCTCTTTAATGCTCCTTACCCCTTCCCTTCCCTCTTCTTCTCCCCCTCTTCCTCTTCCCCTTCCCCTTCCCTCTCCCCTTCTCTAATACCCCTCCTACCTTCCTCCCTTTCCCCCGTCTCTAATACCCCCTCCTCCCTCCTACCCTCCTCCCTCTCCCTCCCTCTCTAATACCCTCTCCTCCTCCTCCTCCCCCCTCCCTCAACGTATATAATTTACGGTTCGCAAAGTTCTTGTCAAAAGACTTAGATTAGTTTTTCAAATGGAATGTGTGAGGCAGCTTATCCTGGCCGACACCTGCGGAC
>NC_061847.1:27808346-27813346 GCF_019202785.1 Penaeus chinensis | reverse complement strand
TGTATAGCTATAGCCAAAAAAGTTAATGATAAGCACACCTGAACACCGCTCGCACATCTCGCCTGTTCCTTTGAGAGGAGAGCACCGTACGCGCGCGTGTCTGCGTGTGTGTGTATACTTGCTAGTCTGTGCATGCGTGTGTGCCCTTGAGCAAGATCCGTAGGGTTATAACGCTGCCTTTGAATGTGTGTCCACAAACATGTCCATGCGCTCTCGGATGCATAGAACATGTACATACAGAGTAAGTGTGTACACGTGCACAGCCCACGCGTGTACAGAGCGTGCGCGTGTACCTGAGGGCGTCTTGGCGGAGGATCGACCCGGTAACGCTCGGTCGTGCGTACGCCCCAACGCAGCCGCCCGTGGAGGAGGATATCCGGCGGGAGGGCGCGTGCCGGTCGAGGGAGGAGCAGGTGGGCGGCGGCGGGAGCAGGTGGCGGGGAGGAGCAGGAGGAAGAGGAAGAAGGAGAGGTGGGGAAGACGATGGAGAGAGGAGGAGGGATGGAGAGAGAGGAAGATGGAGGGGTGAGGAGAGAGGGAGGAAGTTTGGGGAGGATGGGGAGGGGAAGAGGGATGGAGGAGGAGGAGGAGGAGGAAGATGGGAAGGGAGGAGGGAAGGAAGAGAGAAGGAAGAGGGAGGTACAGAGGAAGAGGAGGAAAGTAGACGGAATGAAGAAGGAATAAGAACTACTAACGAAAAGAATATATAAACCGGGATTATAAGATAACGGAAAAAAAAACATCCAATAGAAATAGAAATAAAAAATAAATCACACAGATACATCTCAAGCATTAAAAAATCGCTTCTTGTAAAATTAGAAGAAATAAAATTACCTAACCCAAACATGATAATAATATAAAAACAAAAAAAAGTTCAGATCGGAGAAAAGAAAAGAAAAGAAAGACAAAAAAGATTAGATAACTTAGTCCAATCAAAACAACAATAAAAAAGTCATCTGTTTCAATCAAACGGAAGCCAACAATCATAATAACAAATTAGTCAAATGAAAACAGAGTCAGCAGTCATCCATCATAAATCACACCACGAAAAACATATGTTATTTAACTTCAAATCACAACACACGCCCTCACAATCCTCACAATCCTCACAATCTTCATCATCCTGTTCTCCCTTTCCTCTTCGTTCTCGTATTTCTTCCTTTTTTTTTAATATACTTATCTTTCCTCTCCTCGTCATGGTTATCTGAGCATGACAAGCGTAGGGGAAACGGAGAGGACGAGGGAGTCATTAGGACGTAGAGATTAGGGGTTGTGAGGGGGGGGGGGGGAGGGTGAAGATGGAATGAAGGGGTGGATGGAGGGGGTGTGGGAGAAAGGGGGTATGGGGGAGGAGGCTAGGTGGTATTTTTCGTGAGTTGTCATCGGTTATTAAGAAGACATAAGAAAGACACACACATACGTATACACATGTATATGCCTAATACATTTATACATATTTGTGTTTATATATACACATATATGTATCTATATGTGTACATATTTATATGTATACATATATATATACATACACATATATATGTATGTTTATATTTATATGTATATGTATATATACATACATATACATGTCTGTATTTGTGTGTGCGTGTGTATACACACACACACACACACACACACACACACACATATATATATATATATATATATATATACACAATTATATATATACATACATATAATACATGTATATGATATATATATATATATATATATATATATATATATATATATATATATATATATACATATTTATGTATATATATATATATATATTCATACACACATACACACAATTATATATATACATACATATATATAATACATATATATGATATATATATATATATATATATATATATATATATATATATATATGTGTGTGTGTGTGTGTGTGTGTGTGTGTGTGTGTGTGTGTGTGTGTGTATATGTGTATGTGTGTATGTGTGTGCACATATATATACATATACATATATACATTCATATGTATATATATACATACATACACACATACATAGATTCACACACACACACACACACACATGCACACACACACACACACACACACACACACATATATATATATGTATATACACAAACACACACACATATATATATATATATATATATATATATATATGTGTGTGTGTGTGTGTGTGTGTGTGTGTGTGTGTGTGTGTGTGTGTTATTTGTTTATAGATGAATAGATAGCTAGATTGATAGGCAGATAAAAAAACACTAGATAGATAGATAGATCGATAGATAGGTAGATATATAAATCGATGAACAACTAGAAAGGTATAAGTATACATTATACATACACATGTATGTGTTATTATGTATATATGCATGTATATCTGTATGTAAGCATAAGGGTACTTATGTATGAATATATACATGTAAATACATTTCCTATGCTCACAGTCCTTACAGCATACTTAACAAATTTACTTACCCACTCAATGAAAGAAGCTCTGTCTATACAAACACGTGTTAGACCAGCGAAGAACTGAGAAACGTCCCTCTATGCACCAAAGCGTATAAAAACACGTGTTAGTTTGCCTCCGTGCGTACGCGTGTGGACTCAAGAGAAAGCGTGTATTGTATAGAGGTACGTAGGTTTATTTACAGTTGGAGATATAACAACGGGAATAAGTAAGATAACCTGGTTAGATGTGATTGTGTGGAGTGTGTGTGGTTGGAGTGATGGGTGAGAGTAAGGTTTGGGAAAGGACCTGGATTTGGGGGGGAGGGTAGATGGGGGGTAGAGGAGGGGGGGAGGGAATATGAAGAGGTGATGGAAGAGGGGGAAGGAAGGAGCAGGTGCGGGAGGAGGAGGAAGAGAAGGTGGAAGAAGAGGAGAAGGAGGAAGAGAAGGTGGATGATGAAGAGGAGGAGAAGGAGGAGTAAGATGAGATAGAAGGAGCAGGTGCAGGAGGAGAGGGAAGATGAGGAATAGGATGAGAGATAGAGGAAGATTATGAAAAACGAGGAGAAAGAGAACAGAAAGACAGAGAAAAGAATTAGACCGAGTGGATAGTGGAAAGGGAGAAGAACGAAAAATAACAATTGTAGGAGGAGGAGGAGGAGGAGGAGGAGGAGGAGGAGGAGAAGGAAGAGGAAGAGGAGGAGGAAACGGAGGTTACCTCACACTCCTCAATTAACCTCCAGGCTTGGGGTCTTTGTCTCGCGAGAGGAGGAAGGAGGAAGGAGGAAGGGAAAGGGGAAAGGGTGGGTGGGTGGGGGGGGGGGGATTGGATTGTCTCCGCGGATTTTATGTTTCCGTGAAATTTGCTCGCGGATTCCTGAGCTGTGACGAGCGCTTCAGGTGCATGTGTACTAAGTCTTTTGATATTGTCATTGTTATTATTATTATTATTATTATTATTATTAATATTATTGTTGTTATTATTATCATTACTGTTATTGTTATTATTATTATCATTGCTGTTATTGTTATTATCATTACAATTATCATCATTACTGTTATTGTTATATTTGTTACAAATATTATTATTATTATTATTATTTTTAATATATTATTATTATTATTAATATTATTATTATTTTCATTATTATAAACCTTATCATTATTATCATTATCAATATTACCAATATCATCGTCATTCCTACCATAACCATCACTATAATTATCATTATTATCATTGTTATCATCATTAATTATTTTTACTATATTATCTTCATTATTATTACTATTAATGATAATAGTAATAATAATAATAATAGCAATATAAATATTATTACTATTATCATTATTATTATCATTATTATTATTATTGTTATTATTATGAATATTACTATCATCATTACCATTGATATTATTATCATTATCATCATTACTATTATTACTATCAATAACATTATCATCATGACGATTGTTATCATTTTTAGTATTACCTCGTCATTAACAATAATAATAATTAAGTAATAATAATAATGATAATGATAATAATAGTGATGATAATAAAACAATAATAATAACAACCATCGTAATAATAATGATAATAATAATAGTAACAATTATAATAATAATAATAATAGTAATAATAATGATAAAAATGATAGTAATGATAATAGTAATAATAACAATGATGACAATGGTAATGATGATAATAATAATATTAATAATAATACAAATAATAACAATAATAATAGTAATAATAATAATAATAACAATAATAATAATACCAATGATAATAATAATGATAATGATAATAATAATAATAATCATAATAACAATAATAATAAAAATAATAATAATGATAATAATAATAATATTAATAATAATAATAATAATAATAATAATAATAATAATAATGATAATAATGATTATAATAATAATAATGATAATAATGATAATAATGATTAAAATAATAAAAATAATGACAATAAAAGATAAAAATAGAGATAATGTTGATAATAATGGTAATAATAATAGCAGTAGTGGTAGTAGTAGTAGCAATACCAATAATAATAATAATGTTAATAAAAAAAATTAAAACAATAATAATAATAATAATAATAATAATAATGATAATGATGATGATAATAACAATAATGATAATAATAATAATAATAATAATAATAATAATGATAATAATAATAATAGTAGTAATAGTAATAATAATAATAGTAATAATAACAATAATAATAATAATAGTAATTATAATAATAATGATAATAATAATAATAATATTAATGATAATAATAATAATAATAATAATAATATTATAATTATTATTATTATCATTTTTATTATTATTTTTATTATCATTATTAAGAATTATGATGATAATAATAGTAATAATAATAATAATAATAAAAGTAATAATAATAATGATAATAATAATAATAATAATAATAATAATAATAATAATAATAATAATAATAATAATAATAATAATAATAACAATAAATATTATAATGGTAATGATAATGCTAATGCTAATAATGATAATTGTAGT
>NC_061847.1:27795846-27798346 GCF_019202785.1 Penaeus chinensis | reverse complement strand
ACCGATCTTAAGACAATAATTAACCTGTAAACATATGTGCAGGTCCACCCAACCTACCTCACTCTCAGCCGATAGACAGGCCCCTCTACCCTCCCTCCCCCTCAGAATCTGCCTCCACACTTATTTGTAACCTCCCTCCCTCCCCCCTCCTCCCCACTTTCCCTCACCCTCTTGCATACCCCCATCACCCCCCCCCCACCCTATCGTCGACACCCCTCCTCCCCTACCTTACCCTTCCCCACTCTGTAATCCACTATCACTCCCACCCCCACCTCCACCCCCATCCCTTTGGTCCCTCCTCATCCCCCCTCCCTCAAGCCATCCCCACACTATATTCCCCCTCTTCTCCCTTCCCAATTCCCCCTTCTCCCCTCCTCACCCCCTTCCCCTCCTCCCTCCCCCCCCTTCCCCCTGCTCCCTTACCCACTCCCCCTCCTCCCTCACCCCTTCCACCTCTTCCCTGCTTACCCCTTCCCCCTCCTCCCTCCTCCCCCCCTTCCCCCTGCTCCCTTACCCACTCCACCTCCTCCCTCCTCACCCCCTTCCACCCCCTCCACCTACCCCCCACTCTCCTCCATATTTCTGGGCTATCGCGTCCCGTGGAGGCAGTAAAGAAAAAGTTAAAGAAAATAAAAGTCGAACATTTGGTCTCTCTTTAATTTGGCGAGACACAAATAACGGGGTTGAATTGGCGATATCGGGGCGAACTTCTCGTAAAAACCGCGAGGTGGACGTTGATAGGGGGGAGGGGGGGGGAACGGGGAATGGGGAGGGGGGCGGAGGAGGAGGGGGAGGGGGAGAAAGGGGGAGGAGGGTGGAATGGGGAAGGGGCGGAGAGGGGAGAAGGAAGGGGTGGGGGAATGGGGAAGGGGCGGAGGAGGAGGAGGAGGGGAGTGAGGGTGAGAAAGAGGGAGGATGGGGGGAATGGGGAAGGGGCGGAGAGGGGAGAAGGAAGGGGTTGGGGAATGGGGAGGGGGCGGAGGAGGAGGGGTGAGGGGGAGAAAGAGGGAGGATGGGGGGAATGGGGAAGGGGCGGAGAGGGGAGAAGGAAGGGGTGGGGGAATGGGGAGGGGGCGGAGGAGAGGGGAGGGGGAGGGAGAAAGGGGAGGAGGGAAGGGAAGGGAAGGGTGGAGAGGGGAGAAAGAGAGGGTAGGGAAATGGGGAGGGGGCGGAGGAGGGGGGAGGTAGAGGGGGAAAGGAGGGAAGGGAAGGGAAGGGAAGGGTGGAGAGGAGAAGGAGGAATGAGGGGAGGAGGAAGAGTGGGGAGGAGACGGAGGTGAGGGGTGGATAATGAGGGAAGGAAAGGGAGGGGAAGGGGGAATAGGTAAGGGGAAGAAAGGTGAAGGGAAGGAAGAGGGTAGGGGAAAGAATGGGGGAGGGGTGGAAGGGAGAGTGGGAGGGAAACGAATGGGAGAAAGATGGGGAGGAAAGGAAGGAAGGGTAAGAAAAGGAAAGATGAGAGAAAATAGAAAAGAAGGAATGAGGAGGAGAAGAAGAGAATGGGGGAAGGGAAAGGAGAGAGAAGGGAGATAAGAGAGAATGAAAAAAGAGGGAGAGAGACGAGAGGGAAAATAGGGGTATGAAAAGGAAGGGACGGAGAGGGAGAGGGAGGGAGAATAAAGAGTGAAAATGAGGAAGGGAGGAGAGACAAAGAAGATGGGAGTTAAGTAAACACACACAAAAAAAAAACAAAAAGCTTAAAAAGGGGTTGGAGACCTGAGTTACGGGGTTGAAAAGTGTTTTAACGAATCGCTAGTATTGATTAGTGTTTTATCAAGATGGCAGAGGAGTTGAATAGACAGGTGGATATAAATAAATAGTAATATACATAATGATACAGATATATGGACAATAAGTAAAGGAAATGAGAATGAACCCCTATAGAGAGGAGAGAGATAAAAAGAGACAGGTAAACAGAGCTATAAATAAATAGATAGACAGATAGATAAACATACATACAGACAGAGATCTCGAAAGGCAGAGAGAGCGAGACAGAGAGAAAAAATATCACAAATCAGAAACAAAAATCCACTTATACCTTCAAATAAAGATGCCTTTGAGTCAAGCATTGAACTAACACTAACTAATCACCTTCAAAGCCTGGTAACTAAAAACTGGTGATCGATTAACTATAGAAAGATGCCTGACCTGAAGCAAACTAGAAAAAAGGTCTTCAAAATAATTGTCGATTCGGGACTAAAAGAAAATAATTATTGACTCATATAAATGGATATATAACAACAATAAAAGTAGTAGTAGTAATAATAATGATAATAATGATACTGCTACTACTACTACTACTGATAATAATAATAGTAATAATAATAATAATAATAATGATAATAATGATAATAATAATAGTAATAATAATCTTCATCGTCATCATCATCAACATCACAGAACCTTATTTCTCTCGAGACAAAAAAAAAAAAAAAAAAAAAAAAAAGATAATTTCGGATCAAAAATTGGCTACATTCTCTTCGTAAGCAAAACATGGCCA
>NC_061847.1:27772826-27777826 GCF_019202785.1 Penaeus chinensis | reverse complement strand
TAGATGAATAAAATATATAAATCTATCCGTCTTAACATAGGTACATACATGCTTATATGAACATACACATGAATGTAGATATACGGCAGATGGATATATAGATATAAATATGCATAAATAGATAAATGCTTAAATAAGTAAATAGGGAGACAGTGAAAAAAAAAAAAAGCTGGATAATGAGAAAATTGGATAGATAAAAGAGATTGATAGACAGGGGAATGAACGGATATACGTATAGACAAATAGATGTAGGTTAGCAGGTAAATCAAAAAAACAGGGTAGTTTGATTGATGGATTAATGACTGAAATAGCGAGTAAATAGATAGATATTTCGTGGCATAAGAAGAAAAACAAATAGACAGAAAATTATAGATGTGGAAAGCTAGCAGGCTTAGACATAGATGGAACACACACATGAACGCACATACGCAAGCACACACACATACACATACACACAAACAAACATGCACACACACACACACACACACACACACACACACACACACACACAAACAAACACACACAAACAAACACGCACGCGCACACACACACACACACACACACACACACACACACACAAACGCACACACACAATCAAACACACACACACACACACACAAACACGCACACGCGGAGAGGATTTACAGCGCCATCTAGCGTGACCACAATTCAAATCGAGGAGAATTAAAGGGAACAGTTAATTATTCAGGAGACGTGTTTATACCTCGCTGTTATTGCCAACTCAAGAAGAACATCTCCATAACTAACCCAACGAGAACACCTGCCTCTCTCGTAACTCAAGCAGAACTAAAAAAAAAAAAAAAAAAAAAAAAAAAAAAAAAAAAAAAAAAAAAAAAAAAAAAAAAAAAAGAAGTGGGGGGGGGGGGGGAGGGAGGGAGTAGCAGTAGAACATCGAATATTCATCAGGTTATTCTTCCGTGTAATCGACAATCACGTTTAACATTCACCCAAAGCGACGGGCGCAGTCGACCTCGCGCAGTCTCGAACTTGGAAGTCAATCAAGGGTCGCCTATTGACGTGGCCACTTCACCAGCCCGACCGACCCATTTCCCTCTCGGCTGGCTTCCCCCCCTCCCGGTGCCAGGCGAGGCTTGTGCATACGTATTACTCGCTAATGACCGGTAGGACCTCGGGCAGGATGTGAGACGCACGAGGGAGTTCTGTCTACTCCGCACGCACGCACGCAGGCACGCACGCAAGCACGCACGCACGCAAGCACGCACGCGTTTCACATACAAGTTTCTGTTCCCCGTGGTCGTCGATAGTTGGCTGTGGTAAATATTTCGCTCGCTTTTTTTACTTTTATTCATCTGTTCCTTGTTTTTTTTTTTCACACATATACACAAACATAAGTTCGTATGCGTGTGCGGGTGTGTGTATACAAATGCACGCATATGTACATGTATATTCTTATAATTTCGAGGTGAGTGTGCATATTGTTTGATTTACTGGAGTTTCGCTAAAGTGTGTTGGAGGTGCCTTGGTAATAATGATAATGGTAATAATAATAATAATAATAATAATAATAATAATGATAATAATAATAATAATGATTATAATTTTAATAATAATAATAATAATAATAATAATAATAATAATAATAATAATAATAATAATAATAATAATAATAATAATAATAATAATAAAGATAATGATAATGATAATGACAATGATGATAATGACAATGATAATAATGACAATGACAATAACGATGCAATGCTACTGTTAATTATAATAATAACAATAACAACAACAATGATAATATCAATAACAATAGTAATAATAATAATAACAGTTATAATATCCATAATAATAATAATATCCATAATAATAATAATCATAATGATAATAATAAAAGATAATAATAATAATGATTATCATTATAATAATGATAATGATAACGATGATAATATCAATAACAACAATGTGAATAATTTAAATAATGATGATGATAATGATAATCGTAATCATATTAATAATAATGACAATAATAATAATAATAATAATAATAATAATAATATTAATAATAATAAGGATAATGATAATGATGATAATGACAATAATCGTAATAATATTAATAATAATGACAATAAGAATGATGATAATAATAATAATGATAATAATAGTAAAAATAATAATAATAATAATAATGATAATAATAATAATAATAATGATAATGGTAATGATGATAATGACAATAGCAATAATAATGTAATGCTACTGTTAATGATAATAATAATGATAATGATAATGAAATTGATCGCTATCATTTTTATTATTTTTATTTTCACTCTTATTCTTGGACTTGGCCTTTTTCTCCTTGTTTTCCTCTTTCTCCCTCTTATTTTCCTCTTTATCTCTTCCATCTGCCTCCTCTTCACCCATCATCTCCTATTCTCCTTCTTCATCCTCTTCCTCTCTTATTTTTCCCTCTTTCTCTTTTTCCTCTCAGATTCTCTCTCTTCTCCTCTCCCTTTCCCATTCTCTCTCTTCCTCTTATTCCCCTCCTCTCTGTGTCTCCCACTGCACCTCCCCCTTCTGTCCCTCCTCTTCTCCCTCCCCCTCCCTCTCCCCCTCCCCCTTCCCCTTCCCCCTCCCTCTCCCTTCCCCCTTCCGCATTCTGCCAACCCCCCTCCTCCTCCCACCCCCCTCCCCCCTCCTCCCGGGGAAATGTCAGCTAATAACCCCTTTCAACGCGAGACTGCTGCTACTGCAACTTGCAAAATTGCAGCTGGTTGCACTACCGGACTGCATATTGACGCGCAATTGCCCTCGGCTCGCTAGTGACTTGCGCTCGTATGCAACTGACTCGATCAAGTTTGCCAGCGGCTTGCCCTGGTTTGCTGTTGGCTTGATCAGGTTTGCCGCCGGATTCCTTTGGTTTAACCAGCGGCTTGGTCTGGTTTGCTAAGAATTCGATCAGCTTTGCTTAATGTCTTGCTCCATTTTTTTATGGACTTACTCTGGAATTGGTCAGGCTTGACAGTGTCTTGTTAAAGCTTTTTATGGACTTACTCTAGAATTGGTCAGGTTTGAAAGTGTCTTGTTCAAGCTTTTTATGGACTTACTCTAGAATTGGTCAGGCTTGAAAGTGTCTTGTTCAAGCTTGTTAGGGACTTACTCTAGAATTGGTCTGGTTTGCCAGTAACTTGCTCAAGCTTGTTAAGGACTTACTCTAGAATTGGTCAAGCTTGAAAGCGTCATGTTATTAGGGGCTTACTCTAGAAGCGATCGGGTTTCCCAGTAGTTTGCTCAGGCTTACTCAAATAAGTGTGCTCAGGACTAAATGATAATGATAATGATGATAATGATAATAATGATAACAATGATAAAATAATAGTAATAACAATAATGATAATAATAATGATGATAATATTGATAGTAACAATAATGATAATAATAATAAAAATGATATAATAATAGTATTAATAACAATAATAATAGTAATAGTAATAGTAATAATAACCATAATAATAAAATAATCCTATAACAAAAAGGAGGATAATAAAAACACTAGTAATAACAATAATGATAATAATAGTAACAACAAGAACAATAATATTAATAGTAACAATAATAATATCATCAATAAATAATAATGACAACAACAACAACAACATAACAATAATAATAACAAAAATAATAATAATAATAATCATAATGATAATAAAAACAATAATAATAACAATAATAATGGTCTCAGTATTAGCTTACTTCAGACTAGCTAAAAAAGAAAATCAAAAAAAAGAAAAATCGAGGTATTTTGCTTCCATCTGTGACGTCATCGAGACTGAAGAAGAAGTAGATATTTTCTCAATTTTTCTTAACCATTTCTTCTGTGTTTTTTTTTTTCCTTTTCTTTATTATCATTTATTATTTTTCTCTTCGTTATCCTCCTGTATTTTTCTTCATCTCTCTTATTTATTCCTCATCATCATCATTTTTTTTCTTCATATCCCAATAACAACAGTATTAAAAATTATAAACAAAAGTGAAAATTTTGATTATAAGAAACACAATAAAAATAGTGATAATTCTAATAAAACAATAAAACCGAAATGATAATGACAATTATAATCATGATAATAGTGATAATTGCAAGAATAGCAATAGTGATAATAAAAGTAATTATAATGATAATAATGATAATAATAATAATAATAATAATAATAATGATTATGCTAATGATGATGATAATGATAATGATAAGGATAATGAAGATAACATTAACGATGGCAATAACATCAATAGTGATATTAATAAAGATCATGGAAATAGTGATAATGATAAAAATAATAATAATAATGAAAATAACAGTATTAATAACCATAAGGATGATAATACTAACAATAATAATATTGATATTAATATTAACAAAGGCAACAACTGTAATGATAATAACAATGGTAATAAGAAGAACAATGATACTAATAATAATGCTAATAATAACGATAATGATATAGTATTGATAAAAATAATGATAACAATAATAATAATAATAATAATAATAATAATAATAATGATAATAATGATAATAATAATAAAAATAATAATGATAGTTACAAAATGATAATAATGATTACAATGATAATGATAATAGTAATAATAATAATAATAATAGAAATACTACTACTACAACAAATAATAATAGTAAAAAGTGATAACATAATAAAGATGGTGAAATTGATAATAAAAATTAGAAAATAAATTATAATGATGATAATGATGATGATAATAATAACAATAATGATGATGATGATAATGATAATAATAATGATAATGATAGTAATAATAATAATAATAATAATAATAATAATAATAATAATAATAATAATAATAATAATAGTGATAAAAATAATCATCGCCATCATCATCATTATAAAGATAGTAGTAATAATGATAATAATAATAATAATAAAGATGATATTGATGATAAAAGAAATGATGTTGATAATAATAACGATAACAATAAATGATAA
>NC_061847.1:27771093-27772726 GCF_019202785.1 Penaeus chinensis | reverse complement strand
GGAGAGAGAGAGAGAGAGAGAGAGAGAGATGAGAGAGAGAGAGAGAGAGAAGAAAAAGGATGAAAAAGAGAAGAATAAATATAGTGGTTGAAAGAAGAGGAGGAAAGGAAGAAGGAGGAAAAAATAGGAGGGGAAATAAGGATTAAGGAGGGATGGGAGAAGGGAAACAGGCAAAGGAAGAAGAAGAGAGGAAGAAAGGGAAAGTGGGGAGAGGAGGAGGGGGGAAGATAGAGGCAAAGAAGAAGAGGGATGAAGAAGAGGAAGATAAAGGAGGAAAGGAGGAAGTGGAGAGAATAAACAAGAGAGTCAAGAAAAGGAAGAGGAAACAGCAGGAAAATAGCGATAGGGACAGCAGTGGCGGGGGGGGGGGGGTTACTGACAAGGAGAATGAAGGACAGTAGTAATGAAGGAGACAGGCAGAGATATAAATAGATAGATAGATAGATAGATATATAGATAGATAGACAAATAGATAGAGAGATAGATAGATAGATAGATAGATATATAGATAAATAGATAGATAGATATATAGATAAATAGATAGACAGATATATAGATAAATAGATAGATAAATAGATAAATAGATAAATAGATCGATAGATCGATAGATAGATAGATAGAGAGAGATAGATAGACAGACAGACAGACAGACAGATATATAAATAAACAGAAAGACAGATAGGCAGATAGATGGGACAGTCATGCGCACCATCATAGATACAAATAGACAGATGAGATAGACAGACAGAAGAGACAATAAATCATACATAGAAGAACATATACAAAAATAGATTAAAAAGGACAGTTGTGTTAGAGATTAGCAATCAAGCAAGCAAAGAATAAATAATGAGAAGATAGTAATAAAAAAGAAAACACAAAAGGAAAAATAAACAAGACAAAAGCGACATAAAACAAAACAAAAACGAAAATTGAAATAAAGGCAGAACAAAACAAAAACAAACAAAAAAATAGAATGAAATAAAATAAGAACAGAAAAAAGACAAAAACAAACAAAACAAAACACACAAAAAACAGAAAAAAGCAGAACAAAGCAAAACAAATTAAAAACAAAACAAACGCAAAAAATACAAAAAGAAACAAACAAACACAAAGGAAAACAAACAGAAAAAACTAAAACAAAAAACAGACAAGCAACATTAACGTACGTAGATAAAAAAAAAAAACGAATTTAAAACGAAGAAAAACGAAGAAAAAAGAAAGAAAAATAGAAGAAAAAGCAAGAGACAAGGCAAAAAAAAAAAAAAAAAAAAAAAAAGAAAGAAAGAGATAGAAAAGAAAAGAAAGAAAGAAACATTAAAAACGAAACTAAAAAACAAACAAACAAAATAACGAAAAAAAAAACGATCTTAGTTTCACTTAACGAAATCAGTAAGGGCACCTCCCTACCCTCTTCCCCCCCTTCCCCCTCCCCCCCTCCCCCCGGCCACACCTCTTCCTCGCTTCTTATCCTTTAGGGGGATGAGGGGGGGGGGGGGAAGGAGAGGCTGGTAGAGGGAGAGGGAGATAGATAGATAGATAGATAGATAGACAGATAGATAGAAAGAAAGAAAGATAGATAGATAGATGACATAAAGATAGATAGATAGATAAGGAGATAGAGATAGATAGATAG
>NC_061847.1:27764328-27765993 GCF_019202785.1 Penaeus chinensis | reverse complement strand
CTCTTCTCTCTCTCTCTCTCTCTCTCTCTCTCTCTCTCTCTCTCTCTTTCTCTTTCTCCTTCCCTCCCTTCTTCCCTCTCTCTGTTATAGCAATGCCATTCATTAGTATTACATACACTTACCTATACTATCGATTAAGTCAAAGCCTAGCAAATTCACACGACACAAATCTCAGTTATTATGAATGAAGTCTGGAATGTCAATAAAAGATTTCCGGGCAATTCTAGAAACCCCATTCTGGAAATATTTGTAGTTAATGCCCTACGCTGAAATGAACAAATTAGTATTGAAAGATCTTTATACTAAACTGTTATTATCATTATAATATTTACTGGAATAATTATCATTTTTTCTGTAATTACATTTTGGAAAATGTTTATCTCTTTTTTAATCTTTCTTTTTTTTCAACTTTTTTTATGAGTAATATCCAATTCTTCTTCTTCTTATTTTTTTTTATAACCAATTACTCTTATGTATGTAGAGAGAGAGACAGAGAGATGGAAAGAGCATCTAGCTGTCTATCTTTTAATAATTTGCTTATTCATCTACTTATATGTCTATCTACTTTCATACCACAATGATAATGATAATGATAATAATAGTTATAACAATACTATTACTGCTACTACTATTACTACTACTACTACTATTACAGCTACTGCTACTAATGTTGTTATCACTACTACTATTACTACTACTACAACCGCTAAAAAGATAATAATGATGACAACAACAACCATGATAATGATAATAATAACATTAATAATAGTAATATTATTGATAATAATAACAATAATAATGATGATGATGATGATGATGATGATGATGATAATGATAATAATAATAATAATAATAATAATAATAATAATAATGATGATAATAATAATAATAATAATAGTGATAATAATAATAATAATAATAATAATAATAATAATAATGATAATAATAATAATAATAGTGATAATAATAATGATGTTAATGATGATGATGATAGCTATAAAAAGAATAAGAAATGAATGTTAGAAAGATCAAGTGAAAACGATTCTCATGAACGTTCCTCACCCACGTTCTCGGCGCAACAAACGTTCACCGCCTTGGACGTCCGTCGCACGTTTTCCGGCAGACTGGCCAGGACGCCCACGGTAGCCGCCCAGAGAAGAGGTGGGCGGCTGGGGATCATCTCGGCTCCGCCCACAGTGTGCAGGCCGCCCATGCACCTCGGTAAGCCCACGGTGTATGCGACTGGGAGGGGGGAAAGTTGGGTCTGGTTGATAGATAGGACGATAGATGGGTTGATAGGTGGGGTGATAGACTGGGAATGGGCGTGGACTCTCCCTGAATTCATGGTTTGATTTTATTTTGACTTCTCGTGTAATAAAAAAAAGAAGAAAAAAAGCGTGTTTTGGTAGATTTTCTTTATTTTCTTTAACCTTACAAAATTGTATTTGTTTGTTTGTTTACAACGTTACAGGTTTATTTTAATTTTTTCTCATTTCCATCTTATTAATTTTTTTTATCTCTCTCTCTTCTCATCCATTAATTATATAAAAAAAAATAACGACTTTTTTTTTTTTTGAATGTATACTCACGTAGCCAAAGGAGGGAAAACACCTTCATTACCGGAACTCTGAGAATTAGATAACGACATTTATTCATAATGAATGA
>NC_061847.1:27754328-27759328 GCF_019202785.1 Penaeus chinensis | reverse complement strand
ATGAAAATTGTGTTCCTTTACCGTACAGGCCGAGACCTCCTTACCTCGGCAATCCTCAGGGGACTCTGAGCGTAAAACGGTAAAGCGAGTGTTATAATAAAGGTTGCATCGATCTCGTTAAAGATGGCGCCACTTATTCGGGCACGCGCCTTACCCTCTGATAAACATTATTGTTTGCGTTCATGGTTGATTGCGCAATGAAACAAGTCATTTTTGTATTGTTTATGCATTCGTTATTGAGTGATTAATGAACATGTTATTATTGTGATTGTTTTATGTTTTATTATTTTATTGATTAATGAAACTCGTTACGATGATGAAGATTGGGTCAATGTTAGGATGATTCTAGTTTATTTATCTACTTATGATTTAGATATATGAGCTGGTGATTTTGATTAAAGAAAAAATGGGTGATATGTGTTGTTGATTTTGGGAGCTATAATGAAATGTCAAATGGTGGTATTTGGCGCTCATTGCCTAGGGTTTAGGATATTTAAAACATGATGAGAAGAAGCGGATATATATATTCGTTTGCTTTAATTCTCTTTTTATTATTATATATTTCATGATATGACTTAGAATGAAATTTAAGATCACATATTTAATGCTATTATGATTCTTAATAATGTGAGACAATCTTAGATATATTCAGTAAACGGTCTCTCACTGTCCTTATTTCTGTCTCTGTCTGTTTTTGTACCTCGGAAAGTAAAAGGGGGAAGAAATTGGGAAAGTCTATATATACTTGCGTCTGGTTAATGACTGCAAATGCATATGCACAGAAGAGGGGTGCTCTTTACAGACCCACTTCCGCTTATCCTACGAGGCTGAAAGTTCACGTGCACAATCATACACATCTCTGTAGGACGTGTTGATGTTTTCTGTTACAGCGGGACTTTAGGAATCGGTGTTTCATCATCTTGGAAACGTTTGCCCTTCAAAAATTACTTCATGGACGGAAAGAGGTGAAAGTCAGACGATGCAAAGTCAGCAGAATAAGGAGGATGAGGAAGAATATCGTGGCCACAGGACCGCGCTTACATCTGGGCAATGTGAGAGTTGTGAGAAGGGGCGTTCTCTTGCAGAAGGCGTACATTCTGCACCACTTGGTTTTGATGGCCTCCCGTAATTTCTGTAGCAGTGAAGTATAGTAAACTCCTTTAATTGCAGTATCTTTTGCTAGGAAATCCATCATCACTATTCTATGCTGGTCCCAAAAGACTGTGAGCATGATCAAGGGTATGGCACATGCATTTTAGGGGGATAATGGGTTAAAGTACTTCCATTTTTTGACTGATCACTGCTCGATGCTTCACTGGTTCCATTTTCACACCTTGCTGCACCTTCGCCGCTGTAACAGAAAACATGCTATGAGTTACGGACTGAAAATCAACACATGACCTACAAAGATGTGTATTATTATGCATGTGAAATTTCAGCCTCCTAAGATAAGCAGAAGTGGGTCAGGGGAAATCTTTAATGAGCGCCCCTCGTAATTATGTCTATATCTATATATTTATCTCTCTCTCCCACACATCGATGTGTATGTATGTGCGTGACTGCGTGCGTGTGTGTGTGTGTGTTTATGTGTATGGATCTATGTACATAGTGACTGGCCTTCCGTCCTCCGTGCCTGCGACCCACCTGCCACCGGCCTCCGTGAGTGCCAGGCCTACAACGGGTTGGCACTGGCCCAGCGGAGCCTCCCTTCAGCCCGGCACGAGATGACACCGCCCTTGCCGCTGCCGTGCCACACGCACTCTTTCTGTCATTCAGGTAGCAAGGAGGAGAAGGAAGAGGAGGAGGTGAAGGAGGAGGAGGAGGTGGAGGAGGAATTAGAGGAAATGGAGGAGAAGGAGGAAGAGGAACTGGAGGAGGAAGAGGAACTAGAGGAGGAGGAAGAGGAAGAGAAATAGGAGGAGGAGGAAGGGGAATTGGAGAAGAAGGAGGAGTAAGAGGAACTGGAGGAGAAGGAGGAAGAGGAACTACAGGAGGAGGAAGAGGGAGAGAAATTGGAGGAGGAGGAAGGGAATTGGAGAAGAAGGAGGAGGAAGAGGAACTGGAGGAGAAGGAGGAGGAGGAGGAGAAGGGAGAGGAGGAGGAGAAGGCAAAGAAACTAGAGGAGGAGGAGGAAGGGGAATTGGAGGAGAAGGAGGAGGAAGAGGAACTGGAGGAGAAGGAGGAGGAAGAGAAACTGGAGAAGGAGGAAGAGATGGAAAAGGAGGAAGTAGGCATGGAGGAAGAAGAAAAAAATGATAAGAGGGAGGAAATGAAGGAGTAAGAGGGAGTATATGAGCTACTGGAGGAAGAAGAGGAAAAAGGGAGAAGGAGAATGAAGAGGGGATGAGGAGCGTAATAGGAAATGTGCAAGGATGAAGTAGTGGAGGAGAAAGAGGAAATGGAGGAGAAGGAAGAGGGCGAGGAAGAGGAGGAAGAGAAGGAGAAAGAAGGAGAGAAAGTCTTCAAGGCTTTCACGAAGGTCATGATGCCTTCAAGATTTGCAATTGCTTTGTTGCATTCCTCGATTCGCTTCTTGGATGAACATTCTGAAATCAAGGTTTATGAGGTGATTAATGAAAAGAAAATTATAATAGAAATAGAAAACACATAGAAGAAGAAGAAAAAATATTTAGCGTCGTTGTAAATAACCTTAATTGATGAATAACAGCAATGAATAACCGGCAAATGAAACATGAGTTAGCGGAATTTTCCCTCCTCCCCCGTCGGTTGGACAAACAAATGTATCTCCTCGCCATGAGTCACCGAGCAAAAATGTAACATGCAAAATTTTCCCCGAAGTTTTCTCCTCCGGCAATTAAAAACAAGAGAAAGGAGAGGGAAAAGGCGGGGGAAAAAAAATAAATCACTCGTATCTCGTTTTCTTTCCGGGATGCATCGAACCACCCGAAACGTAGGCCTTTTTAATCTTAATCATTTCATCTGTGGATTTTAATACTTAAATATCCGCGAGACTTGGCACCGCGGTCGCTGGCGTCACAGATACGGCTATTTGGGACGACGGGGAAATACACAGCATCGGACGACGCGGCACAGGTGTTCCTCTGGCGTTCGCTCACCTGCGGGACTTCGTTCAGCATTCCCGTCGTTATTTCAGGTTTTTGGAGCTAAATACCAGATATGCGAAGGGGAAAATAAAATAACTATTATCTCTGCATATAAAAACAATACCGAAACGATCGAAAAGGGGGAAATTGAATATCCCCGTATCCCCTTTTTCTCAATCCAAAGAAAACGGGAAGACGATGTGAGGAGAAACGGTGTCACAACGAGGAGAAATGCGCTGCTTGAGAATGCCATAGATTTTTGGCATCGAGACGACGGAGAGGCTGAGGAGGACTCGGTCTGCGGCCGCGCCGAACCCATCTGGACACTCGAACTCTATTGTGGACTCACCTGGCCAAGGGCGTGGCGTGGATGGCCATAATGCATGGTAGGGGGTGCTTGCTGTACATTTGTGGGACGGACGCGTTCGAAACGGAGGAATGGCGGCCGAAATGTGGAGGGAAATGAATATTGTTGTAAAACAGTCTGGAGTGTATTTTGATATATTCACTTATGACTTAGTTATCTTATACAGATGCATTAGAATTGCAGTACTGACTCTTGACGTTCCTCCATTAAAAAATCTACACAGGACACCGAATTCCAAACCACAAAGCCCGCGAATTTCAAACCCAGCGCATTTACTAACGACGCGTTTATAGAACCTCGAAACTCCGACATACCACAAACCTCATCCTCATTACATACAGCATATTGTACAAAGGACCACCAACCCGCCCGAGCTAGAACCAAGCCACAAGTCCTTTAGGAAGATAATTTATCATAGGAACAGAGGCAGGCTATGATAACACGTGGCTCCAGACCCCCCACCTGCACTGCATCATGATTCAAAAAGAGTAAACATAGAGAGCTTTTTCTCTGTTCACGTTTGCTTATTATGTAGGTCCAAATAGTCGATTTCAGTTGCTTTTGTTATCTTCATCATCCCTTTCACTGATGTCATTATTAACGACGTCCTTCAAAAGGTCCCAAGTCTACATTGTTATCATCATTACCATTATTATTATTATTGTTATTACTATTATTTTTTTACACTCATTATTATTTTTTACACTCATTATTATTATTATTATTATTATTATTATTATTATTATTATTATTATTATTATTATCATCATCATCATTAGTATTACTATTATTATTATTATCATTATAATTATCATTATTATTATTATTATATTATTATATCTTTATGTCATTATCATTATCTTCATCATTTATCATTATTATTGTTATTATTATTATTATTATTATTATTATTATTATTATTAGTGTAAATATTATTATTATCATTGTTATTATCATTATAATTATCATTAGCATTATTATTATATTATTATTATTATTAATATTATTACTATTATTATTATTATTATTATTATTATTATTGTTATTATTATCATTAACATTATTGTTATTGTTATTATCATTATTATTATTAGCACTATTATTGTTGTTATTGTCATTATCATCATCATTATTATCATCATTATTACTACTATTATTATCCTAATTATCATCGTTATTATTATTGTTATTATAATTATAATTATTATTATCATCATTATCATAATCATTATAATATTATCATTATTACTATTATTATTATCATTATTATTATTACTTTTATCATTAATATTATTACCATCGTTATTATTATTGTTATTATAATTATTATTATTATCATTATTATCATTATCATATTATTATTATTATTATTACTATTATCATTATTATTACTATTATTATTATTATTATTATTATTAATATTATCATTATTATTATTATTATTATTATTATTATTATTATTATCATTATTATTATAATTATCGACATTTTCATTATTGTTTACATTATTACTTCCATTGTTTTTACCATTATCATTATTATCATTATTGTTGTTGTTATCGTTACAT
>NC_061847.1:27729328-27734328 GCF_019202785.1 Penaeus chinensis | reverse complement strand
GTGTATATTTCTAGATGTATGAGATATGTATGTATGGACGCGCAATAATACCTACGCTTTCATGCGTACATATACATAAGTACACATACACATCTATGTAGATAGGTTGATATATAGATACTTATCAGTCTATTATTTATCTTAATTACACACAAAAAGTCGTTAGAAAACCATTAAAGTACTTAATAGGCTGGTAAGATTTTTAATAGCATGCAAAACATTGTGGAAATTTGAAATAAAATGGAAAAAAGTGCCTGACTACTCTCCAATCTATATTGTTTATACACACCACTCTTCGCTTCGCAAGGCTGTGGAGACTCAAGTATATTTCTCATATTTAGTAAAAAAAAAAAAAAAAAAAAAAAAAAAAAAAAAAAAAAAAAATCTTATTACATACGTTTATTTTCTTCATATGAAATGTGAAAGTTGTATAGGGTTTTGCATCTTAACGGATCCACAGCGAGTGAGCTCCGTGTCCGATTTCGTGTCCGTGTCTGACTTTGACATAATTCCTATGATCATGGGTCTTTATTTATCTTGCTTGATTGAATTATATCAACAAGTTAATATACACAGTCTTTTCTCTGATATTTTTGATAGTGTGAGGTTACATTGCAGAGGCACTGACTGATTTTGAAGACAATTCATCCCCCGAATTCAATATCACATCAAATGACTCAGACATGTTGGAAATCCTTAGCATGTTCCAGCGACCGTCGTGATTGACTTCAAATTTTACCCAGTCGAGTGAACATGTATTTTATTTAAAAAGGCAAAGAAACATTTGTATGCAACTTTTTTTTCAAGAAACTTATGGTGCAATTCGTAATTTATTAAAATATAAATTCCTATCTGAGACGACGTGAAATATATCTGAAAAATATCGCGCCCTGATTGGCTGCCCAGAGCGTATCACGCTGTGTCAAGGTAGAAGCGTATAAATTGATGTAAACCGAAAAGATGTTTCAACAGGTTCCAAAAATGTGTGTTATGCGTAAAGGTCAAACATGTTTCAAAGATATCAAGGGTTTCGGAAATGCTTCAAAAAAGACCTTTATTAATTTACTTATCTATTCATTTTGTTTATCTATGTTTTAAGGGTTTCGGAAATGCTTCAATAAAGGCCTTTATTCATTTACTTATCTATTGATTTTTTTTGTATCTATGTATATGTGAGTGAGAATACGTCCGCGCGTGTCTGTATTTCCTGTAGCAATGCACGGCTGTACATATAAGCGCACATCGCCGCCCGTGATCTCGAAGCCGCCCGCCCACGAGGAAGGCCGCCCGCTGGGTGCGCAGAACAAGCATAACGCCGAAGTATTTCTGATATTCCCCGCCCACACCCCGTGACGTCATACCCCTCCCAGACGCTGAATCATCTGGCAGAATTAACTAGACTTCTTCCTTCTCCTATTCTTCTTCTTCACCTATTTTCAATTATTCTCTTGTTTCTCTCCTTGTCCGTCACATTCTTTAGCGTTAAAACCCATCGTCGATGATTTGTGTTTTTTTTTATTCTGATTGCAATTTTATCGTAATTTTTCGTCGCCATTTTTTCTGCTCTTCTTTCCTGTTTATCAATATTTACTCTCTCCCTTTTTTTAGCACTGATATATTTTCGTATCCATTTTCGTTTTTTTTTTTTCTTTTTCTTAATTTTTCACTTCCACGTCTTTCGTTCTTGTCTCGAAAATGTTTTTAAAGATCTAGCAAGAAAATTCTTTTGCTGAATACTGACTGTTGTTTTGGCCGCAGTTGGGAATTGTCTTGATCCGCTTTCAGGGTTGTGACTGGAGGGAGAGGGAGAAGGAGAAAGAGAGAGAGAGAGAGAGAGAGAGAGAGAGAGAGAGAGAGAGAGAGAGAGAGAGAGAGAGAGAGGAGAGGAGAGAGGAGAGAGGAGGAGAGAGAGATAGGAGAGAGGAGAGATAGAGAGAGAGAGGGAGAAAGAGAGAGGAGAGAGAGGAAGAGAGAGAGAGACAGGGGGGAGAGAGGAGAGAGGAGAGAGAGAGAGAGGAGAGGAGAAAGAGAGGAGAGAGAGAGAGAGAGAGAAAAGGAGTGAGAGAAGGAGATGAGAGAGAGAAGAGAGAGAGAGAATGAGGGGAGAGAAGAGAGAGAGAGAGAGATGAAGAGAGGAGAGAGAGAGGAGGAGAGAGAGAGAGATAAGGAGAGGGGAAAGAGAGATAGAGAGAGAGGGGGGGTGAGGAGAGAGGAGAGAGAGAGAGGGAGAAAGAGAGAGGAGAAAGGAAGAGAGAGAGAGACAGGGGGGAGAGGAGAGAGAGGAGAGAGAGAGAGGGAGAAGATGAGAGAAGGAGAGAGAGAGAGAAGAAGAGAGAGAGAGAGGAGATGGAGATGAGAGAGAGAGAGAGAGAGAGGAGAGAGAGAGAGAAGAGAGAGAGAGAGAGAGAGAGAGAGATAGAGAGAGAGAGAGAGAGAGAGAGAGAGATAGAGAGAGGAGAGAGAGAGAGAGAAAGGGGGGTAGGGCGAGAGAAAGATAAAAAAATTGAGACTGAGAGAGAGAGAGAGAGAGAGAGAGAGGGAGGGAGGAAGGGAGGGAGATAGACAAACAGACAGGTAGACAGGCAGACAGAGAGATTACCTTAATATGAAAATGATACAGTAATGATGACTGTAATGGAATTGTGAAATAAGGAGATAGCATGAAATACAATTAAATACTTGCAATTTTGAACTCAGGTGCGATTCAAGTGGATATAACCTTATTTTTTCAAGACAAAACACTATTGATTTATAAGGTGCAGCGATTGCTAAATAATATCAATGTATACTGATTAACCACTGTCACTTCAGCATACATTCTTGTAACTTACAACCTGAGTATATGTGTGTGTGTGTGTGTGCGTATGTGTGCGTGTGTGTGTGTTTGAGTGCATGCGTGTTTATGTGCGTGTGTGTGCGTGCGTGTGTGTGTATGTGTATCTGTGTGTGTGTGTGTGGAGCTGGTCTTAGGGAGCAGTTGGAGGCAGCTGGAGAAGAGAGTGATGAAAAGAAAGAGAGAGGGAGAAGAAGAAGAATTAAAAAAAAAAACTGTGAGGAGGAGAGAAAGAGAAGGGGAAGAGCGGCAGAAAGATATGGGAGAGAAGGTAGGGAAGTATATGGTGGAAGAGGGAGGGAGAGAGCGGAGGAAGAGAAGTAAGGGAGGAAAGAGAGAGAAAAATGAGGAAGGGGGTGAGAGAAGTGAGAGAGAGAGAGAGAGAGAGAGGGAGGAGAAGGGGTAGAGACGGAGGAAGGGAAGAGAGATGGGAGGGGAGGAAGGGGGGATGGCAGAGAGGACGGGATAAAGGAGTGTAAGGGGTAGAGGGAGGAAGAAGTGTAAAGAAGGAGAGGGTAGATAGAGAGATGGAGAGGGAAAGGGATTAGAGGGTAGGGAGTGAGAGGGGGGAGGATCGAGTAAGGAAGGAGGGGGGGGGGGTAGAGTAATGAGAGGGAGGATCGAGTAAGGAAGGAGGGGGGGGGGTAGAGTAATGAGAGGGAGGATCGAGTAAGGAAGGGGGGGGTAGACTAATGAGAGGGAGGATCGAGTAAGGAAGGAGGGGGGGGTAGACTAATGGGAGGGAGGATCGAGTAAGGAAGGAAGGGGGGGGGTAGACTAATGAGAGGGAGGATCGAGTAAGGAAGGAGGGGGGGGGGAGACTAATGGGAGGGAGGATCGAGTAAGGAAGGAGGGGGGGGGGGTAGACTAATGAGAGGGAGGATCGAGTAAGGAAGGAGGGGGGGTAGAGTAATGAGAGGGAGGATCGAGTAAGGAAGGAGGGGGGGGGGTAGAGTAATGAGAGGGAGGATCGAGTAAGGAAGGAGGGGGGGTAGAGTAATGAGAGGGAGGATCGAGTAAGGAAGGAGGGGGGGGGTAGACTAATGGGAGGGAGGATCGAGTAAGGAAGGAGGGGGGGGGGTAGACTAATGAGAGGGAGGATCGAGTAAGGAAGGAGGGGGGGTAGAGTAATGAGAGGGAGGATCGAGTAAGGAAGGAGGGGGGGGGGTAGAGTAATGAGAGGGAGGATCGAGTAAGGAAGGAGGGGGGGTAGACTAATGAGAGGGAGGATCGAGTAAGGAAGGGGGGGGGGGGGTAGAGTAATGAGAGGGAGGATCGATAAGGAAGGGGGGGGGGTAGACTAATGAGAGGGAGGATCGAGTAAGGAAGGAGGGGGGGGGGGTAGACTAATGAGAGGGAGGATCGAGTAAGGAAGGGGGGGGGGTAGACTAATGGGAGGGAGGATCGAGTAAGGAAGGAGGGGGGGTAGACTAATGGGAGGGAGGATCGAGTAAGGAAGGGGGGGGGGGGGGTAGAGTAATGAGAGGGAGGATCGATAAGGAAGGAGGGGGGGTAGACTAATGGGAGGGAGGATCGAGTAAGGAAGGAGGGGGGGGGTAGACTAATGGGAGGGAGGATCGAGTAAGGAAGGAGGGGGGGGGTAGACTAATGAGAGGGAGGATCGAGTAAGGAAGGAGGGGGGGGGTAGACTAATGGGAGGGAGGATCGAGTAAGGAAGGAGGGGGGGGGGTAGACTAATGAGAGGGAGGATCGAGTAAGGAAGGAGGGGGGGGGGTAGAGTAATGAGAGGGAGGATCGAGTAAGGAAGGAGGGGGGGGGGTAGACTAATGAGAGGGAGGATCGAGTAAGGAAGGAGGGGGGGGGTAGAGTAATGAGAGGGAGGATCGAGTAAGGAAGGAGGGGGGGGGTAGACTAATGAGAGGGAGGATCGAGTAAGGAAGGAGGGAGGGTAGAGTAATGAGAGGGAGGATCGAGTAAGGAAGGAGGGGGGGGGTAGACTAATGGGAGGGAGGATCGAGTAAGGAAGGAGGGGGGGGGGTAGACTAATGAGAGGGAGGATCGAGTAAGGAAGGGGGGGGGGTAGAGTAATGAGAGGGAGGATCGAGTAAGGAAGGAGGGAGGGTAGAGTAATGAGAGGGAGGATCGAGTAAGGAAGGAGGGGGGGGGTAGACTAATGGGAGGGAGGATCGAGTAAGGAAGGAGGGGG
>NC_061847.1:27689328-27691828 GCF_019202785.1 Penaeus chinensis | reverse complement strand
AGAGAGAGAGAGAGAGAGAGAGAGAGAGAGAGAGAGAGAGAGAGAGAGAGAGAGAGAAAGAGTTCCCCCCCTCCTCCTCCCCACCCCTCCTTTCCCTCTTCCCACCCTCTCCCTCGTGTTTACCCCAATCACAAACATTTCCCCAGCGTTAGTTCGAGGCAGAGGAAACGCCCAGGGGAGGGAGAAAGGAGCGACGGGGGCATTCTGTTCCGTCTCCACGATGAGGCGGCATCTCCCACGCCATGGCCGGTCCGCTGGTCGAGAGCCCGTGTTTAGCCCGGCGCTGGCGAGAACTGGGTCAGTCTTCCCATGAGGAGAGGCCGACGTTTTGAGAGTGTGCCAGCGTGCCTACTTACCTACCTACCTACCCCGCTGGCTATTGACTTACGGGGGTTCGGTTGGATACTTTCGTGTTTTCGAGTTACCGGGGGATTGTGAGAGAGAGAGAGAGAGAGAGAGAGAGAGAGAGAGAGAGAGAGAGAGTGAGTGAGTGAGTGAGTGAGTGAGAGAGAGAGAGAGAGAGAGAGAGAGAGAGAGAGAGAGAGAGAGAGAGAGAGTGAGTGAGTGAGTGAGTGAGTGAGAGAAAGAGCGAGAGAGAGTGAGAGTGAGAGAAAGATAGTGAGAGAGAGAGCGAGAAAGAGAGAGAGAGAGAGTGAGAGAGAGAAAGATAGAGAGAGAGAGAGAGAGAGAGAGAGAGAGAGAGAGAGAGAGAGAGAGAGAAAGCCCGAGAGCCAAAGAAAGAAAGAGAGAAAAAAAGAGAAAGAGAGAGAGGAGACAAAAAAAAAAAAAAAAAAAAAAAAAAAAAAAGAGCACGAGAACGAGTCCACATAACAAAAACTGAATGTATAAAGTTAGAGCAAAATACACACACAGCATGTTGCATACCTCGGCCGCACCATTGACCCCCGCCGTGCACAAGAGTATTTCTTCCCAACGATGGTACGACTTACCCAGGAAGGAGACAAAATTTGCTCCCGTACCCCCTGCTATGCTCGAGCCGGCAGCCAACCGCTAAGTTTTACGAACTTCGATGTTGTTTGGTCTTTCGGATGTTTCAAATGGTCGTTGGTTGTTCTACTTCAGGAGCAATTAATGGTTAATAAACGCTTTATAAAGGAGTTTGTTTCAACATCTTAATGGCATAGTTGTATTGCCATATTCTCGATGGCTCTAGAAGATAACGTGCGTACATCTTGTTTATATTTTTCATGAATCTGGGGGATAAGTTTCAGATGTATTATATATCTCTCAAGGTTTTGGCTGACGCTGTTACATTAGGAGTCAACTGAGTGTTAAAAATAACCTATGAAAGATAACGTCAGTTACCTAAACCAAAATCAAAAATTCTTACTAGATTTCACCAGTTACGTAATAAATTTCAACCGAAGGCAAGGAGAGCTAGGAGGGGAAAGAGTTGAACGTAAACAAATACAAACAAGAAGCAAAGATTATAAGAACAGGTTCCCTAAATAGCCAAGGCCTGTCATGAATCATCGACTACGCCCTTCGAATTTCAGCCCACTCTGATATTCTACAATGTAACAAAAGCTCTCTAAGTCTAAAATTAAACCTTATGCCTTCTTCGACATCAAATCGCGTTTCCATCTCCTTGCCTACCACCCCCCCTCCCCCGCCCCCTATCTCGAGGTATCTCAGGTCCTTCCTTTCTGAAATTCTCTCGAGGAACACCGACCCCCATTCGTGATGCACCCCCCCCCCCCCTCCTTCCTTTCCTGCACATGCGTAGAAAATGTATACTTACTACCTATCTCCCCTCTATCCCTCCCTCTCTTACTTTCCCCATCTTCCCCTCACTCCTCTCTGTCTCTATCTCCCCTCTATCCCTCCCTCTCTTACTTTCCCCATCTTTCCCTCACTTCTCTCTATCTCTTTATCTCTCTATCTCCCCTCTATCCCTCCTTCTCTTACTTTCCCCATCTTTCCTTTCCTCCTTCTCTCTATCCCCATTCTCCCATCTCTGTCTTATCTTTCTCCTCCCTGCCTACATTCTCTCCATCCCTACTTCCCCTCCATCTCTTACCATTCTTCTCTATCTTCCCTCCATCTCCAACCCTCCCTCCTCCCCTCTTCTCCCTCTTCTACCCTCTTTCCTTCCATCCCTCCCATCCATCTCCATCTTCTACCCTCCCTCCGCCCCTTCCCTCCATCTCCAACCCTCTCTCCTTATTTTCCCTCCATCTCCAACCCTCCCTCCTCCCTTCTTCCCCATCTTCTACCCTCCTACCTTCCATCCCTCCCATCCATCTCCTACCTTCCTTCCTCCCCTTACCCTCCATCTCCAACCCTCCCTCCTCCCCTTCCCTCCATCTCCAACCCTCCCTCCCTCTCTTCTAACCATCCCTCCCTCCCTCCCTCCCTCTCCTCCCCCACCGCCCGAAAGACCCGCTGGTGGAGAGCCGGCCGCGTTCTACTCGACGGAGACTTTCCTAACTATAGACCTCTTCCCAAACGTCACATTGGTCCCTCATACCCCCCATTC
>NC_061847.1:27676828-27684328 GCF_019202785.1 Penaeus chinensis | reverse complement strand
AGAGCCCGTGCCCGTTTTGGATTGTATAGTGCCTAAGCTAGTGTTGACTGTGCCTACACGAAGTCCCATACACGAATCCTGAGCGCTAGTGAAACTTGAAGTCCTCCTGCGTGGATTTTCTTGTCCGCTGCGGCTGCTTGTCCCAGCCCTGCACTCCAGTGATGATAAGCATACTTAAGAATACTGCACTTGTGTGACTCGAGATGCAACGACACTTTAAGTTCGTTCATCCCATATTCAGCGCAGTGATTTTGACCCAAATGAGTGACTACAAGTATGGCGTTGTCTTGCTCCTTCGCCGAGTCCTTCACAGGAAGTGGACTTCTTACAAGACACAACTTAGAGATTGATCTTGTTGATGATAGACACATCAGAATCCTTCAGAAACTGTCGTCACTCGTAGAGCCTTGATGGGCATCCTCGGAACTTAGGCCTACGCTCTCGTGGGTAGTCAGTCACCTGCCTCACTCTTAACCAGCAGCTCCTCACCCAAGAGCTCTAATCATGAATTTCCTTTGAAAAAAAATAATAACTTCGAAACTAGCTCTACCACTAAATTGCAAGTCATTTGCTTCTAGTTACCAAATAGCTCTATCATATCATTATAAGCTTTGCTGTTTTTTATGTATTTTTTTCCTTAAATTAATTCATTTAATAGAATCGCCTTATCTCTGCTTTGTTTTCTGTTTCCTATTTTCTATTTCCTTTTGATTTTTTTTCTTACAATTTTTTTCTCTTTCCTTCCCCAGGCCGCGGATCTCAGTGCTCGTGATGTTGAGAGTAAGTAGTGAAGAAGAACAAGATTACAACTCACAACTCACAACCATAACCCAAAGTCATCATCACCTTTTCAGAGAATTCATTCAGTCACCACAGATCAACCAGGGACACCAATGGCTAAAATACATATATCCTATTCTGATGATGTTAACAATTCTATTCACAACCAGAACTCACAAGAACTGTTATGGCAAATGTAAATCTGAGACTAAGACATCTACATTAAAACCATTGCCATTTGTTAAAAGTAAAATCAGCACCATTTTAAACGCTCCACACAGGACCCTCACTATTACACCTAGTAAAAGCGTACATCACACTCATGATCACTCGCTACACCATACACTTCACAATCCTCAGAATGAACAAAATTAGCAAACATATAACATATATAAAATATTTAAAAACACTACACGTAAAGGTAATCCAAAAACGAAAAAAAAAAAAAATTAAACTGCTAGTACTACTACGGTTACAATTAGCCCCGCCCCTTTCCTAGAACAAGGCGTGTCCTGGACTACAGCCATAACTCCCCCCCCCCCCCCACACACACCCCTATAACACACATTTAAGTCTCCCCCCAACCCCACAAGTCCCCCCCTCAAAATCAACCAAATTCATTCTATAAACTGGTTCATTCATAACACACCTGGTTGATACGATGTCCAAGTTCTCACATATTCATCTCTACACATAATTTTTCCCCTAATGTTTCGTGATTTTTGTGTATATATATAAAAAAATCAAATCAGAATTCACTTTATTAATGACTCACAGTTGAAGTATTCGGCCTCGGAAATGTAAAGACAAAAATACAAAGAAAACAACAAAAACAATTATAAAAAAAAGAAACCGTCGCTTAAGTTGCGTTAGACATGACACGACACAAGGACGCTCCCCCTTTCACCCCCCATCGCTCGTGCCCCCCCCCCCCCTCCCACACTGCCCTCACTCGCACGCGCGCCGGCAGGTACTAAAAATACCCATCGGAGCGAGGTGGCACCGCGCGCCTCCCGGCTCCCCCAACCTGCCTCGGGGCATTGGCATGACTCAGGTGCCAAGCTCGTGGAATGGCACCGTGGCACATGGCATTCCGAGACCGATAATCATCGTCTTGTTCTACTTTTCTTTATTTTGCTGAATGTTTAGTCCAGCCTGAAATATCTTTCATTCTCAAGCACTTTCGAGATAAGAAAAAGAGATTTTCCAGTAAAATGGTATTCAATAGCCCTTAGTCATTGCATATGCTCCTGATGGAATTTATCAGAATTACTAATAGAAGGCCATATAAACTTTTGAGATTATTGTGGCTGATATAATTTTTTCTTTCATTTCTTTCAATTATTATTTGGATTTTCATTTGCTGACGCCTCAAACATCAACTAAATTTCCGGGAAAACATACAGTAACGACCACTTAGAGATCCGCTATCAGATAACTACCCAACAACCACTCTTATTGCACGTCATAGATAGAACACGTAACAACCATTCGAACCGAGTCGTAGAGGGGGAAAACAATGACCTTATTAGTAACTGGCAACCTAGAAGTAGAGTAAGGAAACGTGGCCCTTATAAGGCGTGGCACAACATGGCACTATTCCCGGCGTTACCTGATAGGAGGGGAGCTGCTGTGCCAAGGATGCCAGAATGCGGGGGTGAGGCCGGGAAGCGGAGAAGCCAGTGCCAAAAATACTGAACTCCGAAAGAAGAAAAAATCATTCCATGCTGTTTTAAATTTTATTCCGTGAAGATATGCACTATCGGTGACTTATCTTTTTTTTTTTTTTCTTACTTAAGCTCTTATTTTACTCTTCTTTTAGCATTCTGTTTAGTTCAATATTGAGAAAACAGATGGCGCTGATGACTTTGGGTTTTCTACTCGTCTTGAAAAGAAACAAAAACTCCTGCGACGGCGGTTGTTAAGCCAGGCTACATATACCGTAGACTTTACCTTCCCGAGGCCGACTTTAAAGAATGGACGTCTTTTAGATCCGTTTGCTTCATTTCAAAATGTCAGTTTTAAACGCAGACTACAAGGAACTCTTAATAGAATACATATATGCATATATACATGCATACATACATACATATACATATATATACATATATATATGCATATGCAAATACTTGCATATGTATATATCTGTGTATATATATATATATATATATATATACATACACACATGTATGTATGTATGTATGTATGTATACATATGCATATATGCATGTATGTACGTATGTGTGTAAGTACGTATGTATATATGTACATTTAATGTTTAATAGTCAGAATTAACGTATATTTTTCTTCTCTCTCCCCTTTTCTCTCTTCCTCGTCCTCTCCCCTGCTCTCTCAATTGCAACATTCTCTCTCTTTACCTCTATTTTCCTATCTTCTCTCTAATCTCTCCTTATCTCTTCTCTTTTTCTTTCTTTCTATCCCATCTTCTCTCTCTCCCCTTCTTCCACATCTCTCTTCTCTCTCTATCCACTACCCCCTCTCCTCTTTTCTCTCTCTTACGCTCCTTCTCTCCCCCGTTTTTTTCTCTGTTTCTCTCTTCTCTTCTGTCTGCCGTCTCTTTTCCTCTCCCCTTTTATTTTTCCCTCCCCTTCCGCTCTTTCTTCCCTTCCCTCCACTCCCCTTTTCTTCTCTTTCTCCCCTTCTCTCCTCTCCCTTTTCCCCTCGTCTCCCCTTTTCCCCCTCTCCCCTCTCCCCTCTTCTGCCCCTTTCCCTCCGCTCCCACAGGGGTGAAATTCGCCTTCTCCATCTATGATTTCGAGGGTAATGGCACCATGGATGCCTACTACATTGGCGACTGCCTGCGTGCCCTTAACCTGAACCCGACCCTGGCCGTGATCGAGAAGGTCGGTGGCAAGGAGAAGAGGAAGGAGAAAATGATTAAGCTCGACGAATTCATGCCCATCTTCGCCCAGGTCAAGAAGGACAAGGACGCCGGCTCCTTCGAAGATTTCATGGAAGTCCTGAAGCTTTACGACAAAGCTGAGAACGGCACCATGATGTATGCTGAGCTTGAGCACATCCTTCTGTCCCTTGGTAAGATTTCTCCATCAATTCCATCTTGTTCCGTGTTGGTTGTCGTAGTAATCTGTATATATATATTTTCAGTACTGATATTTCGGTTGGTATTTCCATTATAAGATCAGCTGTCATGACCATATCAGAATCAAAGCCACTAGATGATCTGTCTTTTCTTATTATTGTAAAATCGTCCTTATTATCATCATTAGTAACACACACCAAACAACCTAGCACCCGTCACACTGCCATTCGTCACTTAGCATCATCACTCTTGACACTCGCCCTCGACACTCACCCTTGACACTCACCCTTGACACTCGCTCTCGGCACTCATTCGTGACATTCACCCATAACACTCGCCCTCGACACTCACCCTCGACACTCACCCTTGGCACTCACCCTTGACACTCGCTCTCGACACTCACCCTCGAAACTCACCCTCGGCACTCACTCTTTTCCCTTGCGTCCTCCTTAAAGGTGAGCGTCTTGAGAAGGCTGAGTTGGAGCCCGTCCTGAAGGAGTGCTGTCCCGAGGAAGACGAAGAAGGCTTCATTCCCTACGAACGTAAGTTTCTTTTTCATCTTTTTTGTTTTTCTCTTCATCATCCCTTGCTCTTTTTTTTCTGCATTCTTCAGAATAAATTTTAAAAATGAGTTGTGGAAATGTTTTTTTTTTTGTGTTTCCATTTGGTCACCCCGCCCCCCCCCCCTCCCTCGTCTCTGCTCTTTATGGAACGTGACCCCCCACCCCCTACCTCCCCACCCCACCGCCTTACGGTAAATGCTTTCCCCCCCCTTCCTCCTACTCCCCCCCCTCCCCTCCACCACATCAACATCGTAGAGGGGAAATTAAAGTCTAAATACCACATATTATTCCCGGAATGATAAAAGGACTTTCGGATTGATTGCTTCCTGCCTCCCCCCTCCCCCCTCCCCCCGCCCTCTGAGAAGGTTCGCTACGAAAAAGTTCATTCTTTTTCAAAGTCTTTCAATTTCCATTCGAGACCAAAATTTTACACTTCTATTTATATCTCTATTTGAAAAAAAAAAAAACATTATTGTCTTTTCTGAATTATGCTTATTGCGTTTTTTTTATATGATATGATATTTCTTATCCATATGTAAGTAGATATTAAGGATAACTAAAATTATAAGATCTTATATGAGATGCTAAGTCCTCTTATAGATGAAGTGGCTTCAGAGCTTCTTTAAGAACACCTGATTCTCTTAAAATAAAATGTTTACCAAGGCTTCCTGAAGCTTTATCTTCTATGTACTTATTGTTCCAGGATTATTGTGCCATAATTAAATGTTTCACTTCGTTTCCGCTCTGAGCTAATTATCTGTTACTTTATAACAATACGAGCTACTTGTTCTTTATTGAAGCGTCTATTTCAATTTTTCTTGACTAAAAAAAGATATATATATGTAATTATAACTAGTATATGTTTCAATGTTGATGTTCTGTCGCTAGACATAGACCGCTATGCATATCTTTCTGCTAGAATAATTCCTTCCACACAAACATCCTCACCCTGAGGAATACTACATTATCTCTCCTGGAACTAATTTTTACGCAGTCGCTTGCATCACACGCAGACAATCAGACTGTCACAGCATACTAGTGGCGAGAGGGTGGCAGCCTTCCTCGTGGACTGGTGCATGTTTTCCCATTTTCTCTTCCTGCTGATAACTCCTTCCCATTTTCTGCCAGTCGTGATTCCTCGTTTTCTGTTTGTGTTTGTCCCTGCATTAACCTTTCCGTCATGAATTTTTCTTACAGCTTTCCTTATGAAGCTCTGCAAAGACATCAAGTAAAAAAAAGGACTGATATTCAAGCGTAAGTAAATAAAAAAAATATACAATTTTCAAAAAAAGGCAAAAAGGATACGGCACGGGAAGAGCAAGTGCACGTTACAATTCCTTTTTTTGCTCTCAGTTGAACATTATCCTGACGTGAATTCAACTGTCAGGACTTGATGGAGATGGAGAATTGCCATTGGTCTATTCTCGGTGCAACCTTACCGCATGTACCGTGCACCCCCTTTGCAATTCTGGAACGGGTTGCACTGAGTCTGACCTTTGCAATTCTTACGCCATTCCATCGACCTTTTTTCCTTCGACCTCCGATGATCAAGGACTTGTCTGACCTCCTTTGAGAATCAGAGTTACATCCCCCACCATCCCTCAGTAAAAAAAAAATCAGCAACGATTTTTTTTTATCTACCTTCATCCCATTTTTTAAGGGGTATGTATGTGCGAAAAGTACATAATATATATACCTCCATTACTGAATAGATTTCCCGTAGATCCTTGAGACTTCCCTAAACTCCCTCGGGAGAAAATAGATTTCCCAGTAGATTCTTTTTTTTTTTTTGTAAGTATTCATGGCAGTGGATTTTTATCAAACATACGACGTGACGACAGTTCCCTCTATAAAGCGAACGTGTTGAGGCTTTTAAAAAAATGAAAAGGAAAATAAATTCCCGTTTTCTGTGGTTTCCTCGTCCGGCAATGATGCAACGATGGCCGGGAAAATGTGATTTATACATTTTTATCCCATTTCTCTCTTCTATAATTAATCTGTATTGTCCACCCTTCTCTCTACGTTTATATACGAGTGTGTATTTATAGACGGAGAGAAGGTGGTCAGCTTCGGCTAGACTGTAAGAAAAAATAATACATTTTCTTACGGGTTTTAACTGTGATGTGTTCATCACAAATTTTCTACAACCAATATTATTTTTGCAGCGTTCCTTAAGAGACTTTTGGCCTTCAAAATCTAGAGGAAGCGTTTAGTAAGTTTTGTGAACGAAGAAACACTTACACGTTTATTTACATAGCAAGATTTAACAGGTAGTAATTTTCGTCTCTTACAATTTAGTCAGCAAAAAAAAAAAAAAACAAGCAATCGTGTTTCATTTAATTGTTTTAATCTTTTTTAATTGACTTCTTACTTAATTTTCTCCGTTTCTTGTCTTTATTTCGTCAATTTAATTTCTTCTTATAGTCGATTTCTTCGCATGTTGCCAAGTCGTTAAATTTTTATTTTGTCGTCTTAATTTACGTCCAATTTTCGTTTTTGTTTCGTTTCTTTCTTTACTGTGTCATAGAAATTTAGCTAGAAAACAAATGCCCGTTATTCCGTTATTATCATTTTCTTCTCTCTTGAATGCATTTTCTCACCATATATATATATTTCTAATATCTCTTTCTCTCTTTCGCTTTTCTTCTTTTCTTCTCCGTTATCGGGTAAATTTTCGTTTTGTTTACGTTCTTTATTTCACTTTATCTTACCACTACAGTCTCTTATTCCATTTGGCCTAATTTTTTTAAAAACGCGCTTTCGATATCGTTTGATAACACACCAAAGAATATATAAGGTTTGTTAGAAAATAAAGATTAACCGCTGCCTCATCATGAAATAGTTTCTTAGTAGTTAGTGCATGATTAGTCAACCGTAGTTAGTTAATCACCCAACCCCAGAATCTCCCTTTTCTTGATAGTAGATGTAAAGATTCAAATGCCAAAGATTTTCTCATTACTATTTTTTTTTTTAAATATAATCTGGGACCTGATGATATACAATTTTTGACCCCAACCTTTGCCAAACAGAACCAAAATTGAATGACTATATCTTTCCCTCTTGTAGATTAGACTCCTTTGTTCTGCACGGACAATG
>NC_061847.1:27661828-27666828 GCF_019202785.1 Penaeus chinensis | reverse complement strand
AGAAAACGAGAGAAAAGGAGAGGAGGAGAGAAAACGAGAGATAAAGGAGAGGAGGAGAGAAAACGAGAGGAGGAGAGAAACGGAGGATAAAGAGAGAGAGAGAAAAGGGATAAAGAAGGAAGAGAAATGAGAATAGAGGAGAGAAGATGGAAGGATAAAGGAGAGCAGGAGACAATGTAAGAGAGAGAGAGAAAAGGAAAAGAAGGGGAAAAAAAAGAAGAAAAGAGAGTAACAGGATAAAGTCAGAAGTATAAAGAAGAGTAGGAAAGAAGTATGAGAAAAGACAGGAGGATAAGGGGAGAGTAAAAAAAAAAGGAAGAAGGAAGCGGAGAGAGTCGACGGAATAAAGGAGAGGGAGAGAGAGACGAAGGGTGGATAAAAAAAAAAAGACGAGGAGAGGGTAGGTGGAGAGGGAAGACGGTGGAAGGAAAAAGAAGAAGAGGAGAGAGGAAAAGAAGAAGAGGAGAGAGGAAAAGAAGAAGAGGAGAGAGGAAAAGAAGAAGAGGAGAGAGGAAAAGAAGAAGAGGAGAGAGGAAAAGAAGAAGATGAGAGAGGGTAGAATGAGGGTAGGGGGGAGATAGAGGGATAATGGAGAAGAGGAGAAAGAGTATAAGGGAAAGAGAGGAGGAGGATAATGAAAAAGAGAAGAGATCGTGGAAGGATAAAGTAGGGGAGGATAGAGGATAGAAAAAGGGGGAGATAGAAGGATAATGAAGAAGAGGAGAAAATATCGGGACATAATGGAGAGGAGAAGAGAGGGCAGAGAGGATAGAAGATAGAGAAGAGAAGAGAGAGAGAGAGAGAGAGAGAGAGAGAGAGAGAGAGAGAGAGAGAGAGAGAGAGAGAGAGAGAGAGAGAGAGAGAGAGAGGGGGGGGGGGCGGAGGGAGGGGGGGAGGAAGGAAGAGGATAAAGGAGGAGGCGAGGAAGGTTTAAGGATAAGGAAGAGGCGAAAGAGAAGAGGAGGCATAGAGACAGAGGGAGTAGAAAAAGGGACGAGGGAGAGGATGGGAGAGAGATATGGTGAGTGGGAAGGAAGCGAATAGAAGGAGAGAGGGAAAGGTGAGTCAGAAAGAGGTGAGAGGAGGAAAGTAGCAGAGGAGATAAGAGATACAGAAATAATCAATTATCGCCTTGTTTTGTATCCGTAAATTGTTTCTTTACAATGGGTATAAAAAAAAAAAAAAAAAAAAAAAAAAAAAAAAAAACATCTTTAAGAACTAAGAGAATAAAAAGGCCTTCAAGAATACAACACACATTAAAAATGGTTGCGTAAATACAGCAGACGTAAATGACTCCCAATTATTATAAAATACCTTGATAGTCAGCGTAAAGTGGAACGTAATCATCGGTACAAACATACCATACACCATACCAATACCTGTAAACACCTGGTCGTATATAAAACGCCTGTGACCTTTACCTGTTATCACGAAACGGCAGCTATCGACAGGAAAACAATATAATTTGTTTATATATACGCCAGTGTAGGCCTACTCTACGCATCCGCACGTGAACTATCAACAACATGCGCTGTATATAAAAACAGTATTTTGCAGCACCAGGATTGTAGGGGATTCATGACTGGCTGGCAGAATGCAACTGAGTTGAATGCCCACGGCCACCGAATTTCTATTAAACCAAGGCTCATAGTCTGAACAGGCTCTGAACACTCTAGACGAAGATGCAGGAAATATTGGAGATGACATCAGAATAGACGTGTATTGTGCAAAATAACGAGGCCATGATATACGTTTTTTGGGGGGGGATACCATCGCATGTTGGAATCCCAAGGCATGATCATGCTGATCGCCTAGCAAGATGTGATAAGCAAAGTGTGGACAGAAATCTTGGAGTAGCTCTTGCTAGAATTTCACACACCATAAAGGACTTGCCTGAGTTTATTTATCCTCAACGGCCTAAAAGCTTTAGAATAAAGCACAATGACCAGTTTACGCAAGAGTGTCATGTGTTACAGCCCTTCAGACCACCTAGCATGAGGTACGCATAACTATATAACTATCTCATATCACCTGATGTCTTAGAAGATATACTTATGTTAAATCCTAAATTAGGGATGTAGTATCACACGACCACATATCAATTGTAACAATGTCTTTCCACGCCCAAGCTGTACGCCGGCGTGGCAGATGAGTTGACAAAAAACTATATAAATACTATAATTAATACTATACTATAATTATTTTTCCATTTTAATTGATATAGAACAGAGCATAATAATGTTACAGCCTAAATTTTCAATGTAATGCTATCATATACTGCTATGACCATGCATCAAATGTATCACAGTGTGCCCGCGCCTGTGCAGTTAGCCAGGGTGGTAAATAAACTAAATTAAAAATCGTTCATTCATTAACTAGGCTTCAATAACCCATCTCCTCAATCACTAAACATCAATAATTTGCTAAACGCACGTAACAACGCCAATTCAATGACATAAAACAGGCAAACGACCAATTAGAGAAGTTTAAATTCATAAACTTAATCTACTCAGAATTAAAGTAATGTCAACCGAAATAAAAACCAAAAACAAAAACACACACACAAAAAAAATAAATAAAAAAACAAAGATGAAATAACGAGAAATTCAGCACATGGCCTCCCTTTCAACTCACCCTCCCGTGAACGACCAATCATTAGCCGAACTCCTGTGATTGGTCGGCCGCATTTTCTTGTTGGAGGCAGACCAGAACCAGCCATTGATGTCAACGGGCTGCAGGTCGTGGCGGAGGCAAGTGTCGTCGAAGTCACAGCGACGTCCCGAAGTCCAGTAGAATTTGTTGTCTGTTGAGAGAGGTAGGTGGTATTTTTGCTTTCATTTTTTTTTTCTCTCTCTCTCACTTGGTCTTCCTTTCTCTCTTTCTTTATTTTTATTATTCTCCCTTTCTCTCTTTTTCTTCTTATCTCTTTATCTCTCTCTCTCTCTCTCTCTCTCTCTCTCTCTCTCTCTCTCTCTCTCTCTCTCTCTCTCTCTCTCTCTCTCTCTCTCTATCTCTCTCCCTCTCCCTCTCCGCCTCTCCCCCTCTCCCCTCTCTCTCTCTCTCTCTCTCTCTCTCTCTCTCTCTCTCTCTCTCTCTCTCTCTCCCCCTCTCTCCTTCTCTCCCTCTCCCTCTCCCTCTCCCTCTCCCCCCTCCCCCTCCCTCCCTCCCTCCCTCCCTCCCTCCCTCCCTCCCTCCCTCCCTCCCTCCCTCCCTCCCTCCCTCTCTCCCACTCCCCCACTCCCTCCATCTCTCCCAACTCCCCCTCTCCTTTACCCATCCTTCTCCCATCTCCCTCACCACCAACCCTCACCCATTTCCCTGACCACCCTCACCCCACCCCCCGTCACCCCACCCCCCGTCACCAACTCACCGCTCGCCAGCATCCTCCTGGACACCATCTGGTACTCCCTGACGTCTTCGAAAGCCACAAGATCCATGCACTTCCTCCGGCACCAGTTCCTCGCGTCGACCCAGTCCAGGAAGGTGTTGGAGTTGGAAGGATCGAGCCAGGAGTAGAAGTACCTGTGGCCGTCGAGGAGGTCGTGGCTTGGACCTGAAGGGAGGAAGAGAGAGGGTGAGGGTGAGGAGAGGGTGAGGGAGGGAAAAAAGAGGAAGAGGGAGGGAAAAAAGAGGAAGAGGGTGAGGGAAAAGGGAGGAAGAGGGTAAGGGAGGAAGAGGGTGAGGGAGGGAAAAGGGAGGAAGCGAGAGAAAGAGGGTGAGGGAGGGAAAAGGGAGGAAGATTGGTAAGGGAATGAGGTGGGAGAGGGAAAAAAGTAAGAAACCTGAACCGTATTCATTGTAACAAGTGTGGAAATGGTATAAATGAGAACGAATATCTTCACGATACAAGAGATGTATGTAACCGGTTTCGAATATTGTATCTTCGTCGGATATGCATCTAATTCATGTAATCTGACGAAGATATAATCGAAATCGGTTAAATACACCTCTTTTATCGTGAAGATATTTGTTCTCATTCATACCATTTTTACATTTGTCACAATGAATACAGTTCTAGTGGAAAATTGTCTGATTTGGAATATGTTGAATGGCAGTATTGAAAAGTTTGGCAACTGCTGATTTGTTAGATAGCGTGGATCAGGGAAAGTGGAAAAGGCGATTATTAAAAAGAAATGGTTGAAGGAAAAACGCATATATAAAAAAACAGAGGGAGAAATTTAAAAATGAAAAAGACGAAGAGAGAAATGAAACTAAAAAAATCTAAAGGAAACAAAAAGAAAATTAAAAAGCTAAAAATAAGAAAATTAATATGCCAAAGGAAAATTAAATTTAAAAAATTTAAATTAAAATGTAAAAGAAAAATGAAAAATATATATTGCTGGGAGTGTTAATGTAATGATAGCAGTAGTTATTCAAGAAATTCTAGAAAATATAGAATTATGTTGTCTTGAATAAAACCTGAGCAACTAATGAGACTGGACATTTCAGTGATTATAGCAACAAAGGTATTAATAATACCGTTTTATTATTAATATATAATAATACCACCAATTAATCATGATAATGATAATGATTACAATTATAATTATAATAATAGTTATAATATTAATAATACTCATGATAATAATAATAATAATAACAATAACAATAATAACAATAACAATAACAATAATAACAATAACATTGTAGATGATGATGATGAAACAGACACTATGTCACACCAAGAATATCCACTGTAACAAATGGAATCAAACTAAACCTTTGAACATACACACACACATATGTGTCTATATGTGTGTATATATATATATATATATATATATATATATATATATATATATATAGTGTGTGTCTGTGTAGGTATGGGCAATAATTCAGACGAATAGATATATGCATGTATATATAATTAATAATTGCTCATGAAAGCAATGTGTGCAAAACACACACAACCAATCTCTACTCACGCGAGGTACAGAGGCTAGCTACGGGCCTCTCCAGGAACCGCCCTTGGCCGGACGCCCTTCCTGCACTCAACACCA
>NC_061847.1:27649328-27654328 GCF_019202785.1 Penaeus chinensis | reverse complement strand
AGACTTGTTGTTTAGCACAATATTCCCTCAACTTCCAAATCTCCAGAAGCCAGGTTGTGTATCTAAATCAGATATCACTAACACACCTTGTAAGCTGAAATAAGACTTGGCTTGATAAAAGAACAGGATTACGAGGCTTGCTTCCGAATCTTGCTGAATTTTGGGTCAGTTACCGGAATTTTCCAGGAAACATTGCCTTCACCTTGGTATGCACAGGAAGATAGAGCTGAAACTCAGCAGCACCAACTGGATTGATCTTTTCCCTTTATTTGTGGCATTACTGTTTGTGTCAACAGGTTACCTCTTGTACCGATGGCTTCAACTTTTTGTCCTCCACAAGAATATCATCTTCAATCTGCCCAATCTTAGTGCATCCATACCATTATTCATTTATTTTTTATTTATTTATTTATTTATTTAATGATAATCATTTATATATAATACAACCAGTGAGCAGGAATAGGATCCTGAGCTTTGAAATGGCATCCTCCCTTGAGCCGGTGTTTTTCCAGTCGTGGCTCACTGACAGTATAGTCCACACTCATTTATCATTAGCCCCTCAAGCTAAATTTTTCATGGCATGATGGTCATGTTATATAGATCGTAATAGTTATTCATGACGGGTACCCGAGCAAAAAACATCCTATTACGTTTGGTATCTATAGCACAAATACCCGCATGTAAGGCACACATACCAGGCAGCCTAGTCAGAGTGTAGGCAGCAAGCTATTTCCCATGGTCTGTCTATGTCTCCAGTGAGATTGTTGGATTAAAAGATGCAGTCAGTCCCAGATCCTTTCCCTTATTGACAAGCTTGGAAATTATGGTGTAAAATTGATATTTAGAAGTCTGTTCAAGCATTTGACACATGAAAATCATTACCACAAATAGAAGTAGACTATTTACAAGAATGGAAGTGTTGGTTGTGTAAGTAGCTGCACTCAAAGTACAATTAACTAGTACATCCTATGGTCACAGAAGATTTGACTCAACTTTGCACCAACAAATGAATGACGTCCTAAATTACAAACTGCCACTGTGGTATGAACCAAAATCTTTCGTAAGTTAGGCTCTTCATCCTCGGACACCCTCCTGATTGCCATGTTTCCCTGGCATGGAGGCTGTATGTCCTGAACCCTCCCAATCGCCATCTAAACGTAGCTCCTTCCAAATCACACTTCTTACCCAACTGCTTCATCCATTGATATAATCTATACGTGTAAGAATGCAAATTAGGTTTACCTTATGTGAAGGGAAAGGTGATAGTGAAAGGGATGTACCTCTACAGCTGGCATTCTCTGCAATACATTTTTGTCAGTTTCTTTGTATCAGTTCACTTCAATGGATTTATTTTAACCCATTGCCTCCAGGTGGCATGTACATACATTCCATGGCATGCCTGGACTATTTTCCAGGTGGCATGGGCATACATGACATGGTGCACTGGTCCAGTTTTCCGGGGGCATGTATGGTTATGACACAATCCCCTGGCAGCAGGGCCTGGGCCATTATGAATACACCAAGCAGCATTTTGTTAATATCAGTGAATGTAGTTTATCATTGACCACAAGGCTATAATTTTAGAATTTCCCTCATTTCAGTCCTTTTTGAACACTTTAACTGAAATATTTGACTATGTAGAGGTAGCTGGCATTGACAAAATAAAGTTTCAATTGAAACATTGAAATTAAAAAGTGATTCTCACTCCCACTATATGATAACTTTTTTTTTTTTTACAAACACCCTCCATGCTAAAGTGTGTTATTGCCTGAAATAGTGCCAGTGTATATCATATGATATAAGCTGTATGACTTTCCAGGAAATAGAACTTATATCCACAAATATTATTTTTAGATTTTTTTTTGCTGAAAAGTTTCCAATGCAAAATTAAAATAATGAAGCTATTTATTATATAAATAACCATTCTAACAAGCAAGCCTATGAAGTTATTTTGTTTCGTCAAGACCGTAATTGTTAAGTTAGTTATAACCTTGATGATATGAGGATTCCTTTATATTTCCATTTGTTTTAAAACTAAAAAAAAATTAAAAGTTTTAAAAAACTTTAATGTATGAAAGTGAGTTCTAAAAGTATATTGGCTTGATCATTCTTGATGATACATTTTTTTTTTTTTATATATATATATATATATATATATATATACTAGAAATGGATAATTCATAGGGTTTACTTTTTCAGATAGGATATACCTTTCCTATCTGCCATCTGCCCTCCTTTAGATTAGTAAAATAACCTTCTCTTTAGATAAAAGAAAACATTAATACTTTTGTATTACATACCACATGATTTGTAATTGCTAATGATTATCTCTGATTTGCAGAAATGGACCGTGAATATGAGCGCCGTTTATTGCGTCAACAGAATGGCCCTGTTAACTCTCCTGTTTCTCCCCTTTCCGTAAGTTTGTGTCATGTTCATTTGTAATGAATTACAAACTTGTCGCTAAAGAAAGAGATATTGTAACGATGACAATGATAGCAAAGAAATATTTGTATGTTCCTTTTTTTTCTCCTGTTTACCTGAAGGACCTAGTTTACACAATAATATTTCTGTTTTCAGCCTCGCCGACAGTTAACTTTCAATTCGGTCCAGTCGCCTAGCAAAGACCGCACAGGTGACAGATTCATCCCCACAAGAGCAGGGGCAAACTGGGACGTTAATTTTGCCCTTATTCAGGTGCGTGTCATTTTTACGTTGTTGCCTACGGTATTCCCGAACAGGACATTTAATCTTTTAGTGGTGTACAGCTCGGGAGTGGTTCACAGAAGTGTAACTAAACAATCTGGGACAAGTGAGCACAAGTATATGGAAGAGGAGTCTGGTCAGGTCAGATAGGGTTTTAGTTGACTTGAATATTTTGGAAGCAGTGGGAATACTAGGGCCATAGTCCAGTCAACTTTTATGTAACAGTCATTATTATGGTAGAGAATATAGTGTGTGTGTGTGTGTGTGTGTGTAAATAATTTAGAGCACTGCTACAAAAGTTACATTGGGTCATCTAGGCTCTCATCTTGTAATACACAATACTAATATATTTGCTAGACCAAGACTTAGTGGTCTTGGTGGTAATTAGTGTCATGGCAATAATGAATATACTTTTACATATTTTACAAAAGTAGCTTTAATCTGTCAGAGATGGAGATATTAATGTGATGTTGCTTTGAGGCACTACAATATGAGTGACAAAAAAAGGAAAACCACCAGTTGCGTCATGTCACATCTGCTGTCCGGGAAAATCCTTGAACTTGAATCTCTGTTCTTAAACTCCCCTTTCCCCCCCAGGAAAACAACAAAGCCAATAACGAAGTTCGCAAGGGTCGTGAAGGTGGAGAGGGCAAGGATGGTGTTGCGTACACAACTCTTCTACGCAATGAACTTCTGGGCACAAATATTGAAGATTTAAGAGATGCACCGGATGAAAGACGGGCATTGTCGCCAGTACAAAATCCTAATTTATATCATGTAAGTGTCTTTATGTATGTGTGTATCTCTCTCTATTTTTCTCTCTCTTTCTTTCTCCCTTTCTTTTTTTCTTTTTCTCCCTTTCTTTTTCTCTCTTTTCTCTCTCTCTCTCTTTTTCTCTCTCTCTCTCTTTTTTCTCTCCCTCTCTTCTCTCTCTCTCTCTCTCTCTCTCTCTCTCTCTCTCTCTCTCTCTCTTCTCTCTCTCTCTCTCTCTCTCTCTCTCTCTCTCTCTCTCTCTCTCTCTCTCTCTCTCTCTCTCTCTCTCTCTCTCTCTCTCTTTCCACTTTTATCTATTGTTGAGATCTCAGTTTTTACTTGTTGGAGATTAGATCAGCAGAGTATACAGCAAGATATGGAGTTACAGGCAAAATAATAAAAAAAAAAAAAAGAGGAAAATATAATAACAACAATGTTATGGTTTCCAGTTTTCCCCGCGCAAGAATCATCAGAGAGAAGATGCCCTTTCCCCATACTCATTGTCGCCTGTGAGTGCTAAGAGCCAAAAATTATTACGGTCACCTAGAAAAGCCGCAAGAAAAATATCAAAGATACCCTTTAAAGTAAGTAAACTTCAGCTGTTGTTTTTTTCTAAGGTGGTTGTTGTATATTAGAATCATAGATGGAATAATGATTATAGTCTTTATGGATAACAAAAAGAAAGAGTGTGATATTTAACAAACTATTTTATTTGATGAAGATACAGCAGAAAGTGTATTTGTGAAAAAGGTTATGGCTTGAAAATTATCAGTTCCATGCTTGTTCAAAGGACAAGGAAGGTGAGCCAAACCATTATATGCTGATGATCCTCTCACCAGGTCTTAGATGCGCCAGAGTTGCAAGACGACTTTTACCTCAATCTTGTGGACTGGAGTTCCCAAAACGTGTTGTCTGTAGGTCTCGGTCACTGTGTCTATCTCTGGTCAGCTTACACCTCCCAGGTCACAAGACTTTGTGATCTCTCCCCGGATGGAGACACCGTCACGTCAGTGTCTTGGTCGGAAAGAGTAAGTCTTCGCTAAGGCAATTCTCCTTTTTCGTTTCACCAAAATACTGTTTTAAGGGAATTTTTGAAAATATGCTTTCATTAATAATATGCTCTTACTAATATAAAGGAATTGTTTTGACTCTAGGGGAGTCAGGTCGCTGTTGGTACACACAGAGGTCTGGTCCAGGTGTGGGACGTAGCCAGTAGTAAAAGAGTGTGTGTGTTGAATGGTCACACAGCCCGTGTTGGAGCCCTGGCGTGGAATGGTGACGTCCTGTCCTCAGGCTCACGCGACAGACTTATTCTCCAGAGGGACGTGCGCACCCCATGCATTATCCCAGATAGAAGATTAGCTGGACACAGACAGGAGGTAAGAAAGAGGATCTTGATAATAATAATATTAAGATTAATAATAATATTAAGATTAATAAAAATAATTTCAATAATTAAAAAGTAAAAGTAAAAGTAAAGGTGCCTAGGCAAGTCCATTTCTCCACAGAATATGAATACATTTGAAACTGGTTAGTTATAT
>NC_061847.1:27634328-27639328 GCF_019202785.1 Penaeus chinensis | reverse complement strand
TATGGATATTAATGCCCCCTCATTGATATTTGTTGTCAACTCTATCCATTCTGAATCATTCATGCAGACCATTACTCAACCTTCAGAATACACTCCTTCCTCTCTCCCAACATCCTCTACTCCATCTACTGCTTAGTTTTCTTCATCGTCTTCCCCTCCCCCCCTTATTACTACTATTCATCCTTTTTGTTCTCCTCCACCCCATCTTCCTCCCACCCTCATTCTTCTGCTTCCACCTCTGTAAACTTGGAGTACCCTTTTTGGCCCAGCCAAGTGGAATCAATTCTTTATGATTCCCCCTACAGCTCCTTACTCTGACAATACCCTTCTCTTCCAACAATGTCTTCAAAAACAAGTAGGCAAAGTTTCCTTTTGCAGTTGTTCCTATCGTTCACGCCTTGTTACAGTTACATCTGAATCCCAAGCTCATGCACTATCTACCCTGATTGACCTTGCTGGCAAAGCTATTCCTACCTAACCTCACTCCTCCCTTAATACTTGTACTAGAACTGTTTCTGACTCCCTGATTGATTGTTGTCTACAACAAGGACTGATCAGACTGTGAAAATGACTTGCTTGCATGCCTCATTGACTATGATGCAGTGGCAGTACAGTGCTCACTATTCCTCCCAGGGGCCAGGGCAAGTCCTACACTAATATTGCCAAGATTAGCTTCCATAGACATGACCTCCCCCGTTGAGTGTCCTGTACTGTCTGACCATATTGACCTTCCCCATCAGTGTCAGAAATTTTGGCATTTTGGACACCCAGCCAAACACTGTCCCTCCACAGCCCACTGTCCTCTGTGTACCCAACCTGGTCACAACCAGGTTGGGCACACATATTGTTCTTCTCAGTCATGCACATGTGCCAAGTGTAGTGGCTTCCATAATGTATTTTACAGGAGTTGCCCTGCCTACAAGCTACTTCATTCCACTCCCCTTCCATCTTCTCAAGATGTCTCAGTATCTCTTCCCTCTACCCTGAACCACCCTATCTCTACTCCCTCTATCCCCCAGTCAAATTCGTCTTCCAGTCTAAATCCAGATGCTCCAGTCTCTACCACTTCCCCAATGCCTACCCCTCCTCCTCCTCCTTATTCTACCTGTCATACCAGGCAATCTAAAAATTCCACCCCATCTCCCATCACACCCTCTCCTACACTCCTCAGACATCTATTCCCTCTTCACCTCCTCTTAAGAAAACCTTTGTTTCTCAGACCTTTGAGTACTAACACATCTTACCCTAATTGCTTATTCATTTCTACCCTACCCATATTTATCTCTTCCAACCATTAATCATCAGCCATATATTTAAAATAGATAGATAGCTTGGATTATCCAGAAATGCTGTGCCCTTAAACTCTGAGCCTGGTCTAGTTTGTTTCCGAGTGTACATCTGTTTACACAAGTGTGACTATGCACAGGTGTCTCAATAAAGCGGTGGATTTTACTATTATAATGTTAATTTCTTACACTATATTAATGTAAGTAAAAAGCACAAAATAAAAAAAATTATGAAGGTAAATCCATACATGAGCTAGTTTCCAAAGATTTTTCTGTATGTCTTCTGAATACATTTCATGCACATATATATTTGGCTATAATTTGGTATATATAAATACAGTAGATGCATAAAAATATGTTCATGAAAATATGTACATTTTAAATACATTTATTTATTTATTCAAAATTTTCTACAGCATCAACATCTGTGGTCATAAGCGGCATATTCAAAATACAGCGATAGGGTGGGGTATATAGTATAGCATTATGATAAATTATTGTTGTGAAGAGGGTAAAAAGACCATGCAAAATTTGTCGAAGGCGAGGGCTGAGGTCCAAGGTAGGGGACCTCAAGGGATTGGGTGGTTGAAATACAGATAGTTAACACACTGCCACAGGGAAAATATAGTGTTCACTGTACTGTTGCTTTGGGAAATGTCTCTACAAAATGTCTCGACCTTGCCAGCTAGGAGTCACTTTGTAAACCTTACCTAATATCACCTTTTACGGAATTTTAAAAAAAGTATAAACATTTTCTGATAACTAATCCTAACAATATTGATGCTGTTCTTATTATTGACATTATAATTATTATAATGTCACTGACTTTACCAAGAACAATATAAGATAAAAGAAAATATTTTCGAAAATGAAGGAAGAAGGTAAACAGGTGAGATTGGTAGTCCTAGTAATTGCTGACTAAGTACTAGTAGAGCAATCCATGTGTAAAAACAATCAATAAAATAAACTTACATTAGGTATGGCACAAACTTACATACACAGCAGCTTCAGTATGTGTAAAAATATATACTTGTGTAAGTATATGTTACAAAAAAAAAAAAAAAAAAAAAGAAGGAAGGAATTCAGGACATCCAAAATACTATGAGATCTGTGATTTCAGAAAGGCTAGGAATGATACAGTGCCACTATATACATAGATGAACAAATAGAACCTCTATAATTTTAAAGCAACTGAAAACAACTGAAATATGCCAGCTTCTACTACACTTATTAAATGTTTCATTAGAGATAGCTATCAGGTATTAAAATGAACTAGTACCCACAGAAAAGCATGGAAATTTAGAAGTTTTGAGTGCAGATAAAAAGGGTGAAGGAAAACCAATACCAGTGAAGATTAAAACACATTTTTAGACAATGTCTTTATTTATCTCCCAGAGACCCAACACCAAGCTTGAACTTAAAAATAAATGATAGCTTTAAAGCTACATAGAGGTAAATATATCTAGACAATATTTCATACCAATGACACATCACAAAATAGCATTAAAAAAGAATATCATCACTTCTTGTAAGGAATGTCAAGTTGAAAAATAAAAGTAACTGGAATGTATACACTGAGAATCAATATTGTAGTTTAGGGATCTATTGTAAAGGATACCTTTTAATTTTTCTTTGCTTTCACAACCACACCATAAGTACATAATGCAATATGGTCTATCAGATCATTGTGATTTCTGAATTGCAATACTAATGTATTCAGCTTCCTAAGATGACATATGTAGATAAAGAAATGAGTTATAAAATCTGTGGAGATGAATTCCTCAGGAACCATCTGCCTTTGGGAAGCTTGTTTTCCTAATTCAGATATTTTTGAAAAAAAAAATCTGTAAACATAAAGGAACATAGAAAATTATGCCCAAAAATCTATTGGACACTAATCAGTCTCTCCTAGAAGTTAAAATTGATAACAGAAATGCAGGTACAGAAAATAAGGCATATAACACAAAATACATGTGCACAAAAATCACATGTATTTTGATTTTTAAGTAAAACCACCTCACTGAAGAAGAGATTAAAACACAATATGAAACATGTGATTTTGTGTGTGCGTGCGTACGCTCAAGTACATACATAATGGAGATGGTTTTATGCAATAGAAGTAATCATTTTATCACAGAAGAGTCTTCATTAAACCAATGTTGAGCCTCATTTTAGCTTGACAAACTACATGACCTCAAAAAAGGTGGCACAACTAAAAACAAGAACAAAAATTAATAACAGAAATCCACTGAACAATAAACCATAAGTGAATGCTGTGTACTTTACACATTCACTCTTTCTTTTACATAATTGGCCTTTGTGCTTTTGCATTCTGACAACAAAATCTTACTGTAAATTTCCATTACTTAGCATAATCATTAAAAAAAACTAACTCAAAAGCCAAATTTACATTCTCTGAATAGAAGCTATTACTAAACTTAACAACATATACCTAACTCACATCAAAGTTCCCCTATTATTTTTTTTTGTCTTCCCTTGATCACAGAGAAACAAAAGGCACAAGTTACTGAACACAGTACAGTAAGTTCACAATATCAATTTCATAACAATACATACTGAAGACTGACCAGCAACTAGTAACGGTGGAAAGGATAAATTATCACATATTCATAGCATGTGCTTTCATGCATTTTTTTACTTGTCGAATGCATGTTGACATACGTTTCTTATTCCTTTTAGTCTTGTACCTCCTATAGCCATTGTATTACAATACCCCTTATAAACTATTTCATATTGGAATGTCTTGCTAGGCACTGCATGAGTTCATGTAACTTATGGCTAACTTCCTAAAATTATATTTTAAATACCCTACATCAAGATTTTGGTAATCAAACTTTTGATTACATGTATAAATTATCTTCCAAAAAAAAAAAGAAAAAAAAAAACATAATAAAAATATAACCATCAATGATTCTTACTTCTAAAAAAAGCCACAATGACATGTCATGTAAATGGTTTCATTGTAACCATAAAATTGTAATAGTAATATGGTCCTCCTTTATGTAGCAAAGTGAAAGGGAAAACACAAGTAAGACCAAAGGAACAGCCAGAGAAATATGAAGAAACAAGACAGCCCAAGAGGATTGCAGGTAAAACTGGTCAGTTGTTGAGAAAAAGGATCAAATTAACCCCTAAGATCCAGATGACGTTGACCTTCACACCATAAAAAAATTTGTCTTGAGGGCCGGGTCACATGAACATGCTGTCATGGGAAATTCTGGCTATGGGCGAACTTGCTGTCGTGAGCATTTCGGCTGAAGGCTGCAGTGACAGGGAAAGACTTGCCATGAGTACACAAACCTCTTGGAGGGTGATTAGATTCATTTGGCATTTAGAAAGGAATAAAGCAAATCAAATGACAAATATGGACATTGAAAAATGGCAAAAAAAACTAAAAGTGCTTATGCAGAAAAAGAAAACATTGCAAAGGAGAGAGCATAGAGTCTTGTCACAGCACACGAGTGTTCACATGTGCCCGGCCTACAAGCCACACACCCATCAGGGCAACTGCTCACATAAGCCTAATGTCCGTATTCTGGGCCATGTGATTGCCGCGAAGCAACCTGATCCAATGGGTTAATATCCATGTGTGTTCTTTTTATCAACTTCATTTCTGGTTCTTGGAAGGGTAATTAACAGACGAGTCCCATCTGCTGACTCCACATCAGGGCAAGGCTTACATGTTTATCACTG
>NC_061847.1:27601828-27624328 GCF_019202785.1 Penaeus chinensis | reverse complement strand
GTACTTTGGGATTCTCTTGTAATTGGTCATTGAGCAAAGAGCAAGATCTGCTGACTGGACATGATGAAATGTTGACTGATTAACCTCAATAGCTCTTTCAAGAATGGTGTTACAACCGCTTAACCTAAATATATATATAATCATTACCTTAAAACATAATCATGCAAAAATAAATTAATCATGTTTGTCATTTAACCCAACCCAATATGTTGATATATAATGCAATGATAAAATAAATACGACTTGATAAGAACACTTTCTGAGAATTTTTGAAGTGGCTATCTGTGGCTCAAGTGAAGAAATATTTTTATAAAATACATGCTTCTAATGCTTTTTTTTTTGTATTTTTTTTATGGTTTTATTAAATCAAATCATCTGGAAGCCCTAAGCCTAATAATCTAGTTTTTAAGCCACAAGAGAGAGAGGGAAAAAATAATAAATAAAAAGAAGTATACACATACAAAATGCTAAAAAGACAAATGGGCTTTATGTAGAGTATACTTTTTACTGTTCTTTTTTTTTTTTGTAATATATATAAGCATGTTATATCATCATCACTTCCAGCAAACTAAAACACCTAATTTCTTATTCAACCATAAAAGAGAAAGTAAGTTTGCGTCTCCTTCTGTCGCAGTGTGAGGACTCTATATCCGCCACAAGCCAATGAGACACAAAATAACAACCATGCATTAATACAGGGATCATACTGCAATGAAAATCATACAACCTCTTGAATAAATCTGTCAAACACTGTCATCTCCCGGTGCTTTATCACTAATGCGGAAAAATAAATTACGATAAATATGTTTACCTTGTGCAAAAGCATGTCCGGGCTTAGTGTCTGAAGTGTGTCGTGTGTGTGTGTGTGTGTGTGTGTGTGTGTGTGTGTGTGTTTATGTCAGTAGTATATGTCTGTCATTCTCTTCTCTTTTCTTTTCTTTTTTTGGTTGTATTTTCACAACTCTACAAATACTGTAAGATACCTATGAGATTAGATGTTGCCCTCTTAGAAAATGTATTCATGTGTTTTGCTACGGTTTCCATGTGTAAGAGCTGGTATCCTAAAGAAGACTCTTGGATATAATTCATAGTTCTTGGCTTTGTCACCACTTGAACTAGTCTCTCTGATGGCCACCCAATTGCTGGGTGAATAATGTTTGTAAAATAACTTTCACTATCCTTATACCAAAATATTGTCTGAAAATAATCAAAGGCCTCTGTATACTGCATCATTGTATATAAAAAGTAGTATATGAAATAGATATGATATAAAAGTAAGTTTTACTATAAATTGTATTCTGTTCTGAATATTCATAGACAACTCTAAATATGATAGAAAAAACACTGACCATCTGAGTAATAACGAAATATTGATATATGTATTTTATCACTTTTGTCATCACAAGGCTTATCATGATGTGCAGCTATGAGAATTTATTTAAGGAGTTACAGCTGTGGCTTGCAGGGGCCAAGTGACTGCTGGCCCAGTTGGGTGTTCATTCTGGCCGTTATTCAAGTGTATGCGTCGGATGTGCTTCTCCAGGTGGACATTCTGAGAGGCGGCATAGTTACAGTGGGGACAACGGTAAGGTCTCTCTCCCGTGTGGGTGGTCAGGTGGCGGCGGAGGTTGTAGGGCTGCCCAAACTGTTTCCCACACACGGGGCACATAAAAGACTGCTTGTCGGCAGGTGCCACCTGACCCAAGTCTGGGGTACTGCCCCTTGGGGAGGTCGAGGCCGTGTAGGGAGTGAAGGCCCCACTAGCTGGGCCCATAGGTATGGCAGCAGTCTTCGGACAGGCACCAGTCATTAGCTGAGCGATGCTTGTGGGTGTGCTTGCAGCAACAGGTTGGCGTATCTCCACCACAGGAATGAGGGCAGCTGGACGAACATGATCCCAGTCCTACAAAAAACAAGTCCTTTGTCAGTCGAGTAAAATGTCAAAAGTGGTAAGGGTTGGGCATCTAGCACACGTCAGGGTCAGGGTCTGGGTATTACTGCAATAATCATTAATTAAATCCTGGGATGTCTCCTACGAAATACTGTTCTATCACAACTGTTACTAATAATGATTCTAATGACGTATTTAAGCTTTGCTCTCAGTAATTCATATGGAATCTAAAATTCTAACTAGCTGTAATAATATGCTCTGCACTGAGAAACTTCATGGCTTGGCAGGACTTTGAAAAAAATTATCATATCCCAATCCTGCTGTCAATTTTCTATTTTCTCATGTGATAATGAAACTGCACTCAGCATTTAATGTTACATGTAAAATATATACCTTAAAAAAAAAATAATAATAATATATAAATGAGTGAAATTCAAAATCTAAAAAGATATATGCCTATATTCATACTATCAGTCTATATAAAAGCTATCAAACACTAAGAGAAAACTGGAACCAATGCATCTTTCAAAAAGTCAGCTTTCTTCAAGTCAAATCCCTAGCCAAAGTCTGAAGTGCAATGCTTTATGAAACCCTACAACACTTTCGGCCAACTGACCCCAGTGCTCTTCATAGCTATAGCTAAATCTGCACCAACAAATCAAAGAACTAAGGAAACATTTCCAGTTCTTCCTGTCAAGAAGATTTAGTGTCACAGACTTTACAAAAATACCATCATGGTCAAAACTGGGTCTAAATAACCTTAACCTGCCACCAACCAGAGACCAGTACCCTATAGGAACCAACCAATCCCTTTCCATTAGTCCAGTAACCCTAAACCAGAGCCCATCCATCACAGGAAGAAGCCAAAAGTCCGAAGATCAGGGAGGAGTAGAAATCGTCAAGTCAGGGCAGAGAGGAAGACCAGTCACAACGGAAACGGTGTTGAACGTGATCGAGTCAGAAGTCCAGTCATTTACTATAAACTAGTAAAAAATGTACATATATATATACATATATCTATAAGATGAGAAGAACGAAGGTGGAGGGTGCAAAGGGTTGTGGGTAAAGATAGGGGGCAGCTTTGTCAACTGTTCTGTCTGTGCAGAAATAAAACTCAAAACTTGGGTATATTTCATAAATACACATAAATATGCATAAACAGCATGAAAATAAGTGAAGCAATACAAAACAAAAGGAAATTACCACAAGAATGGCATGGTCCTTCCTGTGTACATTTCTTTCTTTCTTTATCAATTTATTTCTTCGTTTGTGTCACTTTTCCTTTCTTTTTGCATGTACGTGTGTGTGTGTGTGTGTGTGTGTGTGTGTGTGTGTGTGTGTGTGTGTGTGTGTGTGTGTGTGTGTGTGTGTGTGTGTGTGTGTGTGTGTGTGTGTGCGCGCGAGCGCGTGTGCAAGTGTCCATATGTGCTGATTTCCAACTTCCAAAATTTTTATTCATATATCAACTCTTATAAGAACTGATATACAATAACTTAAAATCATAGTTATATATGAATAGAAAAAAAGTATATGTACTCTCCCCATAACAATAACAATAACAATAATAGTAACTGTAATAATAATAATAATAATAATAATAATAATAATAATAATAATAATAACAATTATGATGATAACAATGTTGATAATAACATTGATATTAACAATAATAATAATAATAATAATAATAATAATAATAATAATAATAATAAAAACACCCCAAAAACAAAACAACTCGCCTAAATCAAAACTTTCCAAACGGGAGAAAAATTTGTCCTCACGAAAACAGGATAAAGGAAAACTGATGTTAAACATTTAAATGTACTTTTTTATTGACCATATCACACGTATCAACACTTAAAAGACATATAACAGGCATCCAGTTTTGTCATAATGAAAGTAACATCTAACAAGTGTCACTAAACAGATAAAGAGTTAATTCCACTTCAAGAGTTGTTATATATTAAAAACACTCCACTGTTATGTATTCCACTTCAGGGGAACAGAAACATGTCATTCAATTCTGCTAATACTGTAATGGATACTTCCTCTCCATGTCAATGTAGCATATACCTTTTGTCTTGGAAAGATGGCATGAAATCACAATTAGAAAGAATTAACATTTGAAAAAGGGGTAAACTGTACTCATTTTGTTTTTGAACCTTTATAATAAACATATATACATTCACACGTAGAGTTACAGACACACAGACACACACAAAAACAAACACAGGCACACATGCAGACAGACAAACACTCTGAATTGGTATTACTCAAAGAGTTTAGTTATAGCCTCACATTTTAATCATATTTTTTTCATACACTCAATGCATGAGGGGACTGCATGTCACTTAAGACACTGCAACCTATACTAAGTGATATGCATGTGAAAAATTCAACGGCTTGTTAATTAGTCCCCCATAACAAAAGGATGCTAAAATTTTGTACATCTCCAACTACAAAACATTATCAAAGCATCATGAGTATCTAATTTCCTACATGATGAATCCAAATATATATGCTTTACTGCTACTTGCTCTAATTATCAAAGCAAATTATCTACCTTGTATCTAGAAGGCAAAACTAGTGTATGATTATTTTTTGTGAAACTAACTCTCTTTCACAGTGGAAACACGCAAGTGAATGAATGCACACACACACACGCACACGTATGCACACAAACACGTGTCCATGCACACCCAAACACACATGGAAATAGGAGAGGGAATCATATAACAAGCTGACCTAAGAACCTGTATTTTCTTAGGCACATGTTCAAAATTAGTCTATTGAATCTTCAGTACTTTTGCATGTTCAATTCAAGCTATTCAAGAATAGAGATTCCTACATAGGTACACTACATAACTCTACATTTTCCTTTGGTTCCTGCACATTCCATGTTGATTGTCTACATGAGATATAACATTTAGTAAATTCCAAAGCTAAGACAAAAAATATTCTACATTACCTTCTGCTCTATATAAATATCTATAGTATAAAAAGAAAATGAAAGACTTTATAATAAATATACAGTATTGTCACTACATGACTACTATACACATAACTGTTCCGGTTAATATCTTGCTTGCAAGACATTTACTATTATCACAAGTAAGAAGAAATTTGATGTATTTAATTGGCCATCTTTTGATTTTCTCAAGCGATATTTCAAACTATATTTCTATCAAAACTATATCACATCATATGCACTACCACCTGAACATATATAAACCACAGAGCTTCTCTTTACTACTGTATCTCCTTGATAGACAGATATCTTGGAAATGCTTACAAAAAGTTATAACACGTAATGATGTAACAGGTGCCTATAATTAATGACTAACTAGCTAATATCAACAGAGCTTAACTCCATAGAAGAGAGTTATTATACACAAGTCAATCAAACCAAGTCAACAGACTATCTCACTAGGCTAATCATAAATTATAAATATAATCATCTATAACTGTCTATAATGTACTATCATCACAACTAGGACTTTATAATGTACTTTTCAGGCAGACTATTTCTGCAAAAAACGTAACTCATTATCTCTTTCCTAGAATCTTGTAGAGTAAAAACAAATATCTATATTTTTTCCTACTTTATGTAATCAACTTGAAATCTGAAATAAACTCCAAACAACTTACACAGGTGTATAAAAATAGCACTGTATCTTTGAAATCTCCTAACTAGTTTTAAGAAAATACATCTACCTTGATAAATTTAACTTCCTGCAGATCTAGATATGTATAACAGATCAAAATAAGGACTATAATGGCTAATACTTTTCCTAAGATGTAAACTCAGTTGACTACACAAAATAATGTTGTATTTGGAAAGAAATAACAATGTTTCTAATATACCAATTAGTAATATGAACATTCCATGTGTGTATCCAGTTCTGTAAAATGATATGCATCTGTCCAAAAATGGCATGTATTAGTACAAGTTTGTTATGTAAATCTGTGTTCGTAAAGATAAATGTACACATATGCACCTGTATGTATGGGTTTGTGGTGGGAATAGTTCATTTTCCGGGTAATCCTAATATTCATCTGTTTGCTACCTAGTACATATTCATTTTCCTACTCACTGGCTTATCATACTGGTGAGTTTGATTTCAAAGTGCTTTATGCTTGTTACTTTCCTTCACAAGGTATTCTGTTTCATTGTAACTGTCTGATACAGTATGAGGTTCACATTGAGCAAATCAGTTGAACATCAAAAGTAAAATTGAAAAACACAGTATGCACTGCAGTTCTATTTATGTGAATTCTCTTGCAAGAATTTCAGATATCTGAAATGAGGTGTCACTTCTTTAATGGAAAATTATTCTGAGGATGCTCTTAGTATCACATTCTGCTTTGGCTTACTGGTCAAATGCAATTTTTTCTTTATTTAAAATCTCCACTATGCTACTTAAATCATTCTGGAAGAGCACTTTTCTCCTAAGAACATGTCATTAGAAAGAAAGCTTAAACTTATACCACTTTGGCACCATACCCTGCTATACACTAGCTACTGTAATTCTCAAATGTAGTGTAGTATGAGTTTGATATGAGCAAAAGAAGTCTGTGTCTGTTCTATGGTACTTTCGACTTCAAAAGTCAAAACAGGACCCTCAGCATCATCCTGAGGGGGAATGATAACAATATATGCATAATTGCTTCAAGGGACATTTGTGGATAAGGCAGATTCTTCCTTTTGGGATTCAAAGACAGGGGGAGTGGATGCAGGTTGCGAGGCTACCACTGGTACAGTTGGGGGGGGAGGGGATTCAGGTTCAGGGGGGAGTTGGTGAATGGGGTGCATGGCTGAGCCGTGTTGGTTAGGTAAGTCTCGGTGACGACGAGCAAGGTGCTTCTTGAGGTGAGATCGCTCAGTAGCACGATAGGGGCAATAAGGACATGGGTGGAGGCGGCGATCGTGGGTGACCCAGCGCCGAAGTGTGGTGCGAGGTACATTGAAGGCTCGTGCTGCTTGCCGACCTGTCATATGCCCCCCAGCCACTGCCTGTACAGCCAGCATAAGTTGTTGCTTCTCCAAATTAAGACTGCCACCTGCAGAGTTTACAACACCAATAGCATGACTGCTGGCGGCACCACTGCTGCTGCTGCCACTGCTAGTCCACATTCGACGGGTATCTGCGGCAGCCAGACCACACCCGCCCACGCCCTGCAACAACCACACAACACCTCAGCCATGCCTTTCTTCCATTTATGTTTTTCTTTATACCTCTCATTCCACCTTCCTTATCTCCTCCTGTTGTGGCATCTCCTGACTGTAAACTGTTTGATAAATGCCCCTTAAATATAAATTACCATGCATTTAGTATGACCATACAAAAAACAATGAAACATTGATCTCCCTTCCCCTCCCATAGTAACAGAGCTTTAATATGTTGAGGAATACAAATTAAAAACTAAATAATACTCTTGTTCTAGACATTTACTTCCTCCATGATAAAAATAAGAAATGAAAGATACACAGACATCACAAAGGGTTAAATCACATCTTCATATGTCTGTAGCATTTTCAAATATTTTTGACAAATATCATTAACTAAAATATGTGGAGCACCATCAGGAAGAGCATTTAGGAAATGGGAAAGGGGGGGGGGGGGGAGGTAAGCAAATAACTGATTACCATATAAAAATAGCATTCCTTAAACTTGTGCAACAAATTTAGAAATTATCTAGTAAGTTTCATGTGAACTGGATATGACAATGATTATTAATGAAATTAAAGAGTAAAGAAAATAACAATTAATCTCAATAAGAATTTATGTAATCCAAGCAGCTCAACTCAAATAATTGTTCAAAGATATGGCAAGGCATGTATAAGGTCTTCCCATTTAATGAAAAAGAAAGAAAAAGACATGGAACCAGAATGTTCACGGTAATTTTGAGATTTTGCATGATTCTTAAATACAATGAATTCTTTCTTGTGGAGTTTTCCATACACTCCTGTCATGAGCACATTTCTTACCAAACAGGTCCCAAAGAGTCATTTTCAATTATTTTTACATAATATCCTAAATGCTTTCTCTTTCATTACACCAGACTATTTGATTTTAGGGCATAACTTGTCTGCCAGCAACTGAAGGAAATATTGGAATCCTGTGACCTGTCTTCTTTTCCACCACAATTAGCCAGGTTCATGAAAAAATGATTCAAAAAACTGCTTTCAGAATCACAATTTTCTACAATAATGATTTTTTTTACTTTCCCTCTTTCTTTACTGAGGAAAGACACATGAACCAGGGAAGTAGTTTCTTCCTCTTAGTTTGAGTAGGATCATCAAATCAAATACCAGGGTATTGCTTCAAAAATTCAAACATTTTAATAGATACTACAAACATAAAAAGTGTTACGGAATTCAGTACTTCACAAGAATGTTTTAAGTAAGACATGTTGAAATATCTGGGTTGCAAAATAAGACAAAAAGCAAAATATATTAACACATCAAAGATATCTTTTTTTTTTTATTCATGTGCAAAGGTCCAGTAAAATAACAGCATCATAAGCTCTTAAAAAAGACAAACCTAGAATAACATCTACTCATTTGTGTTTGGAAAAATAGTAGTTTTAAAACCCCACATACTTTCATTAATTCAGTGTACAAGATTCCCACCCATTGCTACATATTTCTTAAAAAAACATTCCTGGTGGTGATTTTGAGCAGTACCAATCATCATCAAAAGGAAATGAACATAGAAAACTAAATCATAAAGATAAGTATACTAATAATACTATACTACAATCTTAAGCTTTTAGAAAACAGAATATAAATGAAAAAAAAAAAAAGTTTTATATTTCCGTACCTAAAGTCACCTTCCTTTTCTCCTTCCATCAATTACTCTTGTTGATACAACACCAGAAATCTAACAGGCTACTCAATTACTAAGGCTATTTTGTATAGTCTAAAATGTATATGTATATACACATCTTAAACATTGATAACTCATTTCCCAAGATATCAATCTTACAGAGCAGTGAATTTCAGCAAATCAATATTTGATCACAACAAAACAAAAAAAAATTTATCCAATCATTAATATCTTAAATTGCATTATCTCACAATCTATCCTTTCAATCTTTTAATGGAAACAAAGTGACGGCCAACAACTTTCAAGAATATTGGCCTAAAAACTAGAACCTTGATTAGACAGTGCTCCACACGTGCATGCTACTTTGCATTAGTTTGAAACAGAAGTGCAAAATCTTGTGAATTGATTTAAATTACAAAAAATAAATGTCTCCTTCAGAGGCATTTCTAACTAGAATGATAGTAAAAATAACATGGAGTTAGAATGGAGCTTATTGTATGCAAAATCAAATGCATCATTAGCAATCAGACAACATGGTAAAATCACAAAGGGTGTGTGCAATGATCCAACAAAATTTCCACAAACATTACCCACATAAAATCCAAAAGAGTAAAACTCAATCTCATGATTTTCAGTCTAAACCTATGAATCCAAATTAATCCATTACTGCTAGTGTCTACATATATGGGCAGTTGTGACCACTCTTCATTATAAACTTGACAAGTCTTCTCTATGTATACAAATCTACAACAGGTGATTACTGGTCAAAAATAAAATAACAATAAGAATGATTAAAAAAATAAATATCAAATTAACATTCTCCTCAAAACAGTGAAAAGACAGCTTTTAAATACATTTCCTTTTTCAAAATGTTTCCTCGTGTACAGTGAAAAGTGTCAAGAATGTTAGTGAAGAGGATATATTATTGAAGTGTGATAAAAGTGCATGAAGTGTGAATTCAAAATAAGTGGGGGGAGGGGGGCTAGGAGCAGACAAGCATAGATGGTCATCAAAACAGGGGAGGGAGTGGCAGGTGTATCAATGATGTGACTTTCAGGGTAATAATAAGGAAAGTGTGTGTAGGGGGGGGGGGGGGGGTACAATGAGCCAAATACAGGCTATATATTCTGTATCTGACAGAAATGTGAACTGTGAACAGGGAATAAATCTGTTAAATGGAAGAGCTGTGACTGTTGGGGCAGAGGGCAAGAGGTGTGTGAACTGCTTTGATATCCCATATACAAAGAGTGTATATGAAAAGTATGGGTCTACAGAGGGGTATGTAGGGAAGTGGTGTCTGTAGCAAGGAGTATGAGCAGAACAGAGTGAAAAGGCATTGTTCTAAGTATCACACAAAGAACATTCAGTGTTAGTAAAATACGTGTGTGGGAGGGAGTGAGGGATGCAGTTAACTGTATGACTCTGTGGGAAAATGACAAGCAACATGAAAGAGGATGAGTGCTGTGTAGTCACTGACAGACTAAAATAAATCTATGTAGGTGTTGTGTACATTTGCTCGACGCTTGACCTATCTGTCTGTAAACAGTATAAATATTTCCCTGAAATTTCACATTCTTCAGTAAATGAGCTTTTTTTTTTACAGTATATAGCAACACAGTAAATATATTAGGCATGTAAAACCCATTTACCGGCACATAATCCCTGCAAGTTGTTTTTTTAACTTTATTTCATTTTCCTTAACACTCCAGAACATTAATGTCCAAGCATACATTTCATTACAAATCTGCTGAACCTCTACTATTGCCATACGAAATATTCGTTTGTCAAACCCGGATATGAGTGAGAGTGAGGTGTATTGATTCCCCAAACGCACGCGTGTGACGACGCTTGCGTGCACCTGGCGGATGTGTGCGTGCGCCTCACACACGAACATACGCACACACGCACGCACACACGCGCGCGAGGTGTTCGGCTGAGACCGGCACCGGCTTGGGACTCGTTACAGCGGATGCGTGCGTGTATATGACGTGCAGAATGCCACATCCCGTAGGTTTCCAACATTTATTTACCATTTTCTTTTCTTTCGTTATTTGTGTTTTTTGTTTATGTTTATTTTCATATTTCATTGTTGCGTAGAGTCAATGAACAGTTTCAAAGTCTATACGTCACTGAGGAACGAGGCAGAGCATCTGAACCTTGAACCAACAACCGCTACCCGTGTGGCTACGGCTTCGGACTCGGGCTTTTGCGTGCGAGACGTTTGCGTGCGAGTGATTGCGTGTCAACAGCCCCCCCTTTCCCCCACGTTGTCCGACTGCCTGCATTTTGGCTTCGTTTGGGAAAAATTCGGCTCCATTCCCCCCCTCCTTTTCTTTCTTTCTTTTTCTTTTTCTTACTCGCTTTTCACACTGTCAGTTGTGTTTTCTCTATATCTCTCTCTTTCCCTCTATCTACCTCTGTTTTCACCCCCCTCCATTTCACCGACGTGTGAATTTCATACGAGGCGAAATGGGCGGGGGAGAAAGAGAGAGGCAGAGGAGGAGGCGGAGGAGGGGGAGAAGGGAGGCCCTCGGTCGTGTCCAGCCTCTCCCGCGGCTACCCTACTCGGTCCAAGTGGCATACTCCTGACGGTGGCGGCGGGCTACATGGGACTTGCGGTGCGAGCGTTCGGAGGCAGCGTACGGGCAGAAGGGGCATGGGTACGGCCGCTCCCCCGTGTGTGTACGGATGTGTCGCTGGAGGTTGTAGGGCTGGTCGAAACCCTTGCCGCATATAGGGCAGTGCCGCCTGTAGCCGTCTCCCAGGAATCCCTGCAAGAGACCGAAACTCTCAGCTGCCGCCCCTAGTCTACATCAACAACCATTACATTTACGTGTTCAAGACAACGTGTTACTACCTCGTTCCTCACTCTGTCATTTCTTATTAATTACTTCTCACTGTTTGATTAGGGGCCTTTTTTTTTTTTTTAATTCCATGATTTATCAAAACCTTTCTGGTAAATTACTTAGTTCTCCTGCAGTCCCGTTTGTCGCTTAGTTCCTCGGTTGTCTCAAGTGTGTCATGTCGTTTTGTCAGCCTGGGCGATGTTATATTTCTCCGGTTATATCCCACTCCTATCTCTCAATTGAACAGTATGGCTTCGCGACGCCTATTCAAAATCTAGATTATACTACGTAATCAATATAATTTTTTTTGGCACTCGTTTGCTTCGAGCTTTCCAAAACAGACTTTCCAGTGCCGCAAAATAGTCACCGGTAAAATAAATTACCCATCAGTCGAAACTCTGAAGTCATTATATATATATATATAATATATATATAATATATATAATATATATACACATATATATACATATATATATACACATATATATATAATATATACATATTAATACATACATATATTGCCTCCCCTGTTATCATTTTTTCACCGTTAAAGTTCATTTGCGAGAAGTCACGTGATCTATAAAATCCCTCCCTTTCTCCTCCCTTCGTGTCCTATGCTATACCTCCGCGGAAAAGAGGCGAAGTCACCAGCACGTCGGTCGTCGTCACTCGCGTAGACTTTGAGTGTTATACCAACCTACAAAGCCCAGTCATTAGTCACTCGTGGGTCGTCAGATGGGGGTCGTTCGTCACGTGAGCGGAGTCGTCATGAACCAACCACCATTATCAAGCTAAGGTTGCTGAACCTCGTCACATTCACGTCATATTAGAGAGAATTATTTTTTTTTTTTTTCCCTCGTGCATCACTTCAACTGTCATTGCCTCCAAAATTCACATACGCCCAACATCCCTCCCTCAATAGTCAAGCAATAAAAAAAGTCATAGGGTCAAGAAGAAGAAAAAAAAAAGAAAAAGAAATCAACCACACATAAAAACGGCAAGTTACAAATCAATAAATCAATAAATCGTTCAATAAAAATAAAACCAAGCCAGTCGTCCCTTAAAAATCACACATCAGCTAGCCTACGGGCACAATGGTTCGCTATCAACCATGTGTCGCTGAAGCCCAAATGGGTCTTCATAACTCGGGTCTGTTTCAGTGGATATGTATCGGTTTTTGCTCTGTGTAGTCACAGCCGGTAAAGCGATTGACAGATAGAACAGTTAATATATATTTTCAAACTGCCGACGAGAAGCAGACAACAGAAGTATGGAGAGGGATGAAAACAAAAATAAAAGGAGAAAAGACAAAATTGGTAAACAGATGGGCAGAGACCATTGTGTATAAAAATACATACACATGCATGCAGAAAAAATGTATGTATATATGCGCATGCATAAATGCATGTATATACATTTGCATGTATGTATGTACATATATATATGGCATATGTAATGAAGGGGGAGGGAGGAAAGGATAGAAAAGAAGAAAATAACGAAGAGGGAGAGGGAGAGGGAGAGGGAGAGGGAGAGGGAGAGGGAGAGGGAGAGGGAGAGGGAGAGGGAGAGGGAGAGGGAGAGGGGGAGAGGGAGAAAGGGAAAGATAGAGGGTGATAGGGAGAGCGAGAGAGAGGGTGATAGGGAGAGCGAGAGGGTGGGTGAGAGGGAGAGCGAGAGAGAGGGTGAGAGGGAGAGAGAGGGTGAGAGTGAGAGGGAGAGAGAGGGTGAGAGGGAGAGGGAAAGAAAGGGTGAGAGGGAGAGGGAAAGAGAGGGTGAGAGAGAGAGAGAGAGAGAGAGAGAGAGAGAGAGAGAGAGAGAGAGAGAGAGAGAGAGAGAGAGAGAGAGAGAGAGAGAGAGAGAGAGAGAGAGAGAGAGAGAGAGAGAATCGAGTGAGCGAGAATATTACGGCGGGTTGGTTGGTTGGTAGCAGAAGGTTAGAACGAAGGGGGGGAGAGGGAGAGGAAGGGGAGGGTAACGAACATAAACACGCGCGCAAACGTACAAACACAGCGAATATACAAACAATATCACCCGTTTGCCAGACTTCAAAAAGTTCAACATGTTTCCTTTAAGTTGCGTCCGACTAGGTAAGCCTTCCATTTTGGCGAATTCTCGCTGGCAATTTCTCCATCAATACTTTACAATCTCATACAAAGGAGAGAATATATTCTATTTCATCTATATAAATGTTCTTCATATCAATATGGAAGTTTACACACACACTCCCAACTGCCTGCACCACTCGCGTTCGAGCGCCGGCAGAGCCTGGTAAGTGTTAAGCCGAAGCCGGTGCTGGCGTTGGGACACGGCGGCCCAACAAACAGGACGTGAGAGTGTATATATTTGTGCGAGCCATTTTGTGTGTGTGTGTGTGTGTGTGTGTGTGTGTGTGTGTGTGTGTGTGTGTGTGTGTGTGTGTGTGTGTGTGTGTGTGTGTGTGTGTGTGTGTGTGTGTGTGTGTGTGTGAGAGAGAGAGAGAGAGAGAGAGAGAGAGAGAGAGAGAGAGAGAGAGAGAGAGAGAGAGAGAGAAAGAGAGAGAGAGAGAGAGAGAGAGAGAGAGAGAGAGAGAGAGAGAGAGAGAGAGAGAGAGAGAGAGAGAGAGAGAGAGAGAGAGAGAGTCGGGTAAATGTATAAGGGGATGAACTAGAAACATTAGATTAATAAATATGAGAGAGCGAGGAAGTAAAGGTGGGGGAGGGAAGGAGGGGGAGGAAGGAGGGATAGAGAGAGAGAGAGAGAGAGAGAGAGAGAGAGAGAGAGAGAGAGAGAGAGAGAGAGAGAGAGAGAGAGAGAGAGAGAGAGAGAGAGAGAGAGAGAGAGAATGTGAGCAGGTCGCCCCAGTGGAGCATAAAACAAATGAGGGTGCGTGTGCGTGGTGGGGCTGGTATGCGTGCCGACATGGCGGGCTGCGGGAGGGGGGGAGGGGGGAAGGGGAGGAGAGAGGGTGGGGTGTGGGGTGTGTGCGTGTGCGTGCGTGCGTGCGTCCTGTTTGCGGGCTCGCATGTTCTCGTATATTCCAACAGCCATGCATGTGCTTCCCGGTCCTGAACACCCGGTACATATATACCTCCTCTTACAAGTCTTGCCGAGTTACTGCGCCCATGGTCTAGACGCACACACAAAAATCACACAAATAACATTTCTGAAGGCACGAACAACAAACTAGAATAATAACAACAACAACGAACAACAGTCACCAAACTACACCCATGTAAAAAAGAATAAAGAAAATAACTACCGATACCGAAAAAGGCTAGGCTCGTACCTCACACAACTCCCCGCCCCGCCTCCGAAAAAGCGCTACCCTCGTATCCCAAGCAAACCGTTACGCTGGCGAGAAGAACAATAACAGAAAGAACGAGAATAACAACAACGCGCACAAAAAGAGTGCACAGTTACGCCCGTTCTCGAGCAACTTCACGGCACGGGATGACTGTCTACTCTTAACTTAACCTCGGTGACTTAAAGATGACTTAGGGATTTTAGGTCGCAAGAAGGGCCGCCGAGTTTATTGGTGCGGAAAGGGGGGGGGGGGGGGGGAGTGAGTGAGTGAGTGAGTGAGTGAGTGAGTGAGTGAGTGAGTGAGTGAGTGAGTGAGTGAGTGAGTGAGTGAGTGAGTGAGTGAGTGAGTGAGTGAGTGAGTGAGTGAGTGAGTGAGTGAGTGAGTGAGTGAGCGAGCGAGCGAGCGAGCGAGCGAGCGAGCGAGCGAGTGAGTGAGGGGGCGAGCGGGCGAGCATAGAACGGTGGAGAGGAGAAAAGAGGGGAAGGAAGTGGGTTATGAGTGGGAAAGAGAAGATGATAAAAGCCGGGAAAGAAGGAAGACAGGAGGAATGAGAAGACAAAAGTTTCATGGAACGGGAAGAGCAGGGAGAGAACAGCAACTAAAAAAAATACATAGATAAAACCGAAGGAAGACTTAACACTGAAAGCTCAAAGACAAGAGAACTTCATCTCCCGAAGACAACGCGAAAGGGGTCGGTTCTTTAAGGTCAAACTCAAGAACAGGAAGAGAAGGAAGCAAGCAAAGGAAGAGGAAGAGAAACAGAGAAGAAGAAAATAACAGAAGGATCATGATAACGCTAATGAGGCCGAAGGAGTAGAGAGAGAGAGAGAGAGAGAGAGAGAGAGAGAGAGAGAGAGAGAGAGAGAGAGAGAGAGAGAGAGAGAGAGAGAGAGAGAGAGAGAGAGAGAGAGAGAGACAGCAGCCCAGTCAAAATGTACGACCAAGTATGACAAGAATCTCGGGCCTAAGGGGAGGAGGACGCCTACCAACCGCCTCTCCGCCTTGCTTCTCTCAGCCTGGGCGGGGTCAGCACGCAAGCCCGTTACGTCAGATAAATAGACTGGCAGACAGATAGACAGGTAGCGAAATAGATATATGAAGAGAGGGGTAAAAGGTTTGCAGACAGAGACCAGTAGATAAATAGATAGATGAAGAGTGGCAAAAGGATTGCAGACAGATAGATAAGTAGATAAATAGGTAAGATGGAGAGAAAAAGGACAGGTTGACTGAGGCACAGATGGACACAAGGAACAGCATCAACAAAGAAGATCAGTGTACGTTCAACTATAAAGCAGTTTTACTTTTTGCAAGTGTTCTGGATGACCATACAGTGTAAGGAGACAATCTTCCATCTCTCTTTGATCAACCTTTTTTTCTTCTTTCACTTAATATATCCACTTTTAATGTCTTAGGAAAGGATAATCAGAACAACAGCTTAAATTTTCACAAATGTATTATCAACACATACGGTTCCAACTTGGGAGTGTATACCTTTACAAGATCCACATGGAGAGACATACACACATACATCCAGACAGGCATGCTTTATAAACACCATTCTTTATTTTATAACAAGGGAAAAAAAAAAAAAAACTCGAGATGATGATTATGTTGATGATGGAAGACAAAACAAATAAAAACATTTCTTTCCTCAACATAATTACAGTCCAGCACAAGCCCTCACAATGTCTCTACAAGCACAAAATGAACTTTCATCGAGTCCGGACCTCATTACATGCCCTCTTGTGCGCGCGGGAGTCCCAGTGTGCGAGTGTGAGTCCACATAAATGAATTACGTAAATGAAAATACGGAGTGATTGTGAGCTCAAGTAGGGCTGCGATTGTGAGTGAGTGATTGTGTGAGCATAGGAGTATTGAGTGAGTGTCAGTGTGATTGTGTGTGTGTGTGTTGTGTGTGTGTTTATGATGTGCGTGCGTGCGCGCTTTTGTGTGCATGTTTTTTTTTTTCTTCCATGTCCTTAACAAACATCCCGTAGAAAAAGAAAAAAAAATATTACATACAAACTTTCACAAAAATCCCTTTCCCCAAACATTCTACAATACGACCAAACAAGACAAACAAATAAATAAGCCAACAAGACAAGCCTTTCATCTCGCAGCTGGTGCAAGAGCTGGAAGGAAACTTAGGCCGCGCGCTTCTCGTCTCCCAAACCATGCCGGATAATGAGTCCTGGATGGGGGGGAGGAGTCTCGATTGCATGGAGAGAGTTGACCCGGCAATTTTGTATGTATATATAAAAAAAAAAAATGACACTATTATTTAAAAAAAGAAAAGAAAAAACAATGATAGTGTCCGTTGATGAGGGGATGTGTAAAATCGCAGTATCAGGAAATTAAAAAAAAAAAAAAAAAAAGGATTTATGTAAAAAGAAAAAGGTAAAATAACTCTCTTGAAGCGTCGTGGACGGTGGCGTTATTGCGAAATAACAAGTGTAGTAGAAAATGGGGATTTTTTTTTTTTTTTTTTTTCATCGTTAACTAGTGCAATTTGGTGGCTGATGATATTTCCTCTTGGGGGAAAGAATGGCATGAGAATCAGCTGATCGATCAATCTCCCGATCAATTCGATCAATTAATTCATCTACTCCCCTCCTGTTCCCCTCCCTCCCTCCCCTTCCTCCCCTCCCTTCCCCACCTCTCTCTCTCTCTCTCTCTCTCTCTCTCTCTCTCTCTCTCTCTCTCTCTCTCTCTCTCTCTCTCTCTCTCTCTCTCTCTCTCTCTCTCTCTCTCTCTCTCTCTCTCTTTCTTTCTTTCTTTCTTTCTCTTTCTCTTTCTCTTTCTCTCTCTCTCTCAAAACCAACAATGATTCTCTTTCTTTTATTTTGACATTACTGCGCACTTCACCCCCCCAAGTAAGAGTAACAAAATATACAAAAAGCCTCAGTCACAACAACAAAACAAACTGCATTATTCAACCAACTCATCTCATTCACAATAATGCTCTAAGATATATAAAAATACTATGGTGACATACCTTGGGGGAAAAAAAAATCTGATCTGTTTACAAAGTATTTTTTTCCTAACAATGGTAGCAATGTAATTATATTCTGATGCATAAAGCAATGGTTTGATTAACCTTCAACACAGGACGCCCTTACGAGCCGTCGCTGGCCACAAAAATATTCTTAAAAGTTCTACAAGACATTACAAACTCTAATAATGATGGTGAGGACAATAATAATAATAATAATGATGATTACAATAATAATAACAAAGATAACGATGATGATGATAATGGAAAGAGTAATGATAATAATAAAAGTAATAATAACAATAGTTGTAATAATTATAATTGTAATTATAATTATATTAGAATAATAATAATAATAATAATAATAATAATAATAATAATAATAATAATGACGGCTAAAAAATAGCGTAAATAACTGCTACTGCACTAAATGGTATTCAATTCAACATCCTGCTTCTTCGCTAATTCTAAAAATTAAAAAGTCCAACACAATACCCGGAAGGTAAGGCAAACATTCTTATAAAAAAAAAAAAAAAAATCCTATCAAACTGAACTGGTCACACATCTTACGAAAACCAAAAAAAAAATCATTTATTCAAGAGTAAAATTCCATAGGATAACACTACGAGGACGCCCGTTGTGCATTCGCGAAGGGAGGGGAGAGGGGGAGAGGGGGAGAGGGGGAGGGAGGGGGAAGGGGGGAAGGGGGGAAGGGCCCAAACGCCAGCCAACAGCGCTTGCTTGACCCCCGCCGCTCCCCCCCCCCACCACCACCACCACCCACACCGAGGCTTCCCCACGAATGCAAATCGAGGCTTCTGCATTTGCACGACATTTTTATATTTTATTTAACATGACCTGAGAACTCTACTACGCCAGAGGCACTTTAAAAGCAATCGGCTACTGTTGGAGGCGGATGTAGTGGTAGCCGCTAGCGGTGTGGTAGCAGTCATTTTCGATCTCTTTACCCGTCGAAATATAAACAAAATGTATTTATATGTTAAACGATTACACACAAATAAGCAAGACTGCTTTGAATTGTTTGCAAATGTAGCTGGCTCCTAGCATCTCTCTCTCTCTCTCTCTCTCTCTCTCTCTCTCTCTCTCTCTCTCTCTCTCTCTCTCTCTCTCTCTCTCTCTCTCTCTCTCTCTCTCTCTCTCTCACCTAACTTAACAAGGAAGACAGACCATTAAACTAAAATAAATACCCCATTCCTCCCACCCCAACCTACAACATTTCTACTCAACACCCACATATGTCGAGAGTAAAGCTTAAACTTATAAATACAAATATCACTTTGTAGTGTTGTATCTAATGATATAAAATCAATAAAGTGGCGCGCGCACCCACTCACTCACTCACTCACTCACTCACTCACACACAAACGCGCGCACGCACATCCACACGCACGAGAACGCACGCACGAACGCACACCCTTCCAGCAGCTCGGGCGAACGGCCTGGATGACTGGTTATTGGGTGGCGGGGCGGGGCCCGGCGGCGTCGCAGAAGGGGGGGAGGGAGGGGCGTGCGTCGGAAGGGCGACAAGGGAAGGGGGTGGGAAGGCGTATCTGTAAAGGGGGGCTGGGGGGCGTATAGCTGACCGCGTTACACCCGCTGGGAAAGCCGCAAACTAGCGACCTACCTCTGGACGCCTTAACAGTTCTTCCGTTGCGGAGGGGGGAAGGGGGGGGGCACGGGAAAGTGGAGAGAGGGGAGAGAGGGGGAGAGAAGGGCGATAGGGGCGAAAGGAGGAATTCTTATAAAGTTTTTCTACTTGCAAATCAAGGGGGGTTCCCTCGTTCTCGAGACGGTTCCCACGAAATGAAACGAACTCATAACACTTCCTGGTATTTTTACATGAGTGATAAAATACAACTCAACCAAAAAAAAAAAAAAAAAAAACTAATGTATTACTTGGATTTTACATCCCGATTCCTCAAATTTAAACGAGAAACTGTTTAAAGAAAACGAACTGGACATTTCTCTTCCCTCCTGAGGTTTTACCGGTAGCCGGGAAAAAATAACACGCTGTTCGTTCCCCGTTTATACGCAGCTGACGGTAACGGCGCGGCGGAGGCGGTGGCGCGGCGGCTGCACCCACGCGTGACAACCAATGGCACGCTCGTCTCAAAAGGCCAACGATGCATATCTTACATTCATCTTAAAACAGTCACGATACAGCTGCGAATGAGGCAGCAGCGGCAGCAGACTCAGCCACCCACGCCCCCGTCATGCCAGGCGACCCGCAGAGCACAGAACTGCTATACCGTCCACGCCCGCTGGGGAGAACAGTAACGCTGACTGGCGATCGCTGCTACTCTGATATCTTTACTTCTGGAACGCTTTATACGCTAGCTGTAGTGTCAGAGTATAAAGAACTGCTCGATGCCATCGCCTCCCTATGTGCATGTTCCTCCACGAAGCGAATGAAATAATCAAGGGAAAATGAACTAGTTCCTATTAACTTGTAATCGAAGGAGCCGAGGCGAAAATAGCGAACACTCCAACCCAGTCGTGCGTGTGTGCGTGCGTTCGTGCGCGGTAGTACGGTCCCTTCATACTCGTGTAATGCTTCTTCTCTTCTCCCATTTCGAGACACTCCACCAAACAGACAGACAGACAGACAGAAAATATCTTCCTTTAAAAAAATCTATATACGAGAAGAAAATAATCAAAAGGCAGAAAAACTCCCAACATTTTCCTAATATACATGTTCCCCTAAAAGTTTCTTTTTAAGGGAAGACCTCAAACCTCTCCAACGTTTACTAATATATACTCTAAGATTATCACAAATAAAACCCACACCCACAAACAGACACACACGCCGGCTCTCACATCAAAAGATTGAACTTGGTGTCACATCGTCGTGTGCACTCAGGAGGGAAACATTAGTATACAATGTGAATGACGTCCCCTTCCACCTGACATCGCCTCCAGACTGTGAGCGAGCCCGCACTCAGGGGATGCCTTCCTCCTCCCTCCTCTGAAACAGCAAGCGCCCTGTTCCTGAGTCTTCCTTATTAGGATTATTCTCTCTCTCTCCTCTGCCGCGGGTTCCTTCCGGCCACTGCCAGTTGTCGTTTGCAGGTTCTAACTCATTTTTTTTCTACCACTGACTTTCCCTCCTTCCGTTTCATGTCACTGAAACTACACTGACATCACCACTAACCATTCATTCTTGTACAAGATAAACAGAACTGTCTAATGCCTTATTCCCAAACACCATAATGTTCCCCACTGTCTATGTTTTTGTATTCTCTACTTCCGGTATTCTTCTCTACCACGTTTTGGACTTGTTTCATGCGACATACTTAACAAAAGTCGGACGAGTGAGAGAGAGAGAATGCCCGTCCTGCCCTCCACCCCGGTCGCCTCGTTCGACTCGCGGCCGAACCGTAATGCCTATGTCATCTCAACAATACAGGATCACTCGCGCTTCCCACATTCAGCTCCTTGCCGGCACCTTCTCGCTCGGCAATAACCTGGACAGATTAATCACACTACCCTGGGAGGGGCGCCGCGGGGGCCTAGAGCACAACGTCCCTCGACGACTCCCCTAGCTTCCCCTCCCCCTTCCTCTTTCTCCCTCTCTCTGTCTCCTACTCGCGCTGGGCGTGCTGGCCCTCAACCGAACACGCTGGCGAGGGAGAGTCTGTGGGGTCGAGAGAGGTCGGCCTGGCGGCGGTGGCGGCGTCGGCACGCTGTGGGTGCGTGGGGGGTTCAGGACAGGTTACTGTGGCGACGCTGCAAGTGCGTCTTGACGTGGCTCTTCTGGCTGGCCGAGTAGTTACAGTGGGGACACTTGAAGGGCTTCTCCCCGGTGTGTGTGCGGATGTGCTTCTCCAGCGAGGAAGGGTAGAAGAAAATCTTTCCGCAAAACTTGCACACGTACTGGGCACCGTGGGAGCCGGGGGGGAGGCCTAAGAGGGCAAACTCAGCGTCGGAGGGATTTCTGGTGTCCAGGGCGTCCTCCTCCCCCTCCTCCTCGGACTGCAGCCCTCGGCTAGCCAAGGCCACCTGCACAAGGCCCAGCCTGCTCACCACGCCCATGCCCACACCCACGCCCTAGAAGAGAGAAATACTGCCGTCAGGACACCTTCCACACCGCCCACACACACGCTGCAGCTTGGCTAGCCCAACCTCACTCAACCTCAACTGGCCTTTATTTCATCATCGAAATACAAGATAAAAAAAATGATTGAGCATATTCACAACAAACCATCAAATCTATTACTCAAGACATATCTATGAAGCAACACTGAAAATTATGGTGTATATATATGAATATATACACTCTTGCATGATCGTACATAGAGAGATTACAGCCAAAATTAAAACAAAATATAATGAATCAATCAATAAAAAAAAAAAAAAAAAATAGAAAAATAAACTGAACTATTCCAAGACTGGACAGAGAGAGGACCTACCTCCTTAGCCAAGGGAAAGCCATCGCCACCTCATAATGTTTATGCTTTTCATTCTTTTAAAGAACTACACGCAAAGCCTTCTTTTGATTTTCTTCTCTCATGCAAATCTATGACATTACCCTCTGCCCCTTTGCCTCTCGCCTTGCATGCTTGAAGGAAGTCCTTGCCGCCCGGAAGGTAGGGTGCGCAAGCCCACGACTCCGTTTCACTGTTCAATAGGAAAGCCCG
>NC_061847.1:27584328-27599328 GCF_019202785.1 Penaeus chinensis | reverse complement strand
TGGTCGTGGCCAATACCAAAATCTCATATATCAAGTGTTTGCTGGCGTTTCTTTTCTCTCACTCTCTTTCCAATCACAATCTTTAGACGTTTCTTCTCCTTACTGCTCATTTCCTCTTTAAAGAGTTGTATTTTACAAATCCTCGTTTCTCCGGTAATGTGTTTCAATATCTTCACCATCACATTTAAACGGTGATTCTCTCTCTTCAATAAAATATATTGAAGTGAAAAATAAGATTGTGCAGTCGAGGGGAAAGTATAAGCCATATATCATACAAATTTTATTTACATGTAATAATAATAATAATAATGAGGAGCAGTATTAGCTTATTACACAGCTGCTTCATCTGATAATGAGGTATGTAATATGGCGGCGCAGTACCCAGTGTACCGCCATTACTTCTACGTGTGTGACACTGTTCACTCATCTCTCATCACAGCAATAGTCTAAACCACAACTACTGTGGCGTCTTTTTAATTCCTTTATGTATATATATATCTCTCTTTTTTATATAGATTCTCTATTTTATTACTGATTCTGCGCCCCGCCGCCCGCGTTGGTCACCAGGTGCACCCGCGCCAGGTGGTTTTTGAGGTGCCACGTTTGCGAGCCCCGCCACGGACACAGGTGGCACGCGTAGGGCTTCTCCCCTGTGTGCGAGCGCATGTGGCGGGTCAGTTCCGCCGGCCGCATGAACGTTCTTCCGCACAGGCAGCAGGTGCGGTCCCAGCGCAGCCCAGCCAGCATGCCAATCCCTCCGGTCCAAGCAGTGGCCATGCCTCCGCTTGGGCCACCCAGCTGGGAAAACACCTACGGGAGGGAGACAGGAGAGGTGAGGTGTAACGCAGGCTAGATAATGGGTTACCACGACGGCCCGCCCGATGGGGGGAAGTCTGGCCCGGAGGTGGGGGCTGCGGAGGAGGAGGAGGAGGTTGTGGCAGAGGTAGTGGTGGCGGGAACCAGCTGTGGGTGGCGCCGCGACACGTGGCATCGCAGCTGCACCGCCTGGGCCGCCCTGTACGGACACATAGAGCACGTGTATGGCTTCTCCCCGGTGTGGATCCGGTGGTGGCGACGGAGCTCAGCGGGCCTCCTGAAGCCCTTCCCACAAATGTGACAGATGCGGTCCCATCGTAACAGTGGCTCACTCCTGACTACAGGTCCTGCCCACACCTCACTCCCTAGGCCCCCATGTACCTAGAACGAGACAAGCACCGCGTCATAACTCCTTCAACCATGCGGGACAAGGGCGCCAGCCAGCGACACCTAAACTTAACAGATTTGTTTGCCTTGAGTGTGGGCAGTGAGTCACTGGGTGGCAAGGGGGGCCTGGTTTGGTACAAAGTGTCGGCGTAACAGGTGGGCCTTGAGGTGCACGGCCTGTGTGCCGCGGTAGCCACACAGCGGGCACTGATACGGCCTCTCCCCCGTGTGGGTGCGGAGGTGGCGGGTGAGCTCAGCAGGACGTGCAAACACTCTCTTACACACAGGACAAGTGCGATCCCACCTGATGGCTGGCAGGGCGACATTGCCCTGGAAGGAGCGCACCCACCGCCCACCACCGCCCTCACACACCTACAGGGAGAGAACAGAGAACATGGGTGAGAAGGGAGTTTCTTCACCCACTCTAGAACACTCTTATTCTTAACATGTATTACTTTCTCTCATTTTAATCTCAAAGATCCTCTCTCTGTTAAGACTATGACAAGTTCTGCAATGCAGTGTTTCCCATCACAAGCGCTCAGCCGTTCAGTCAAAGCTCTGCAGCGCCGACGGGTTGTGGTGCGGGTGACGGCGCGCAACGTGCGACTTGACGTGCGTGGCCTGCACGGCGCGGTAGGGGCACACGGGGCAGGCATACGGCCTCTCCCCCGTGTGGATCCTGAGGTGCCGCTGCAGTTCAGAGCTCTTGGGGAATACTTTGCCACACACAGCACACATCAGGTGTCCGCTGAGCCTGGAGGCTGGAGGGTTGGCAGGAACTAGGCCGTGTGACCAAACACCGCCTCCAGGACCCACCTAGAACAGAGAGAAGGAACATCACCACCACGCTGCTGCTGCTGCTGCTCCTGCTACCAGCCTCGTGTCCCTACTGTGCAAAGTCAGTGGCCCCCCAAGGCTAATCTGCGACTAGTTTCCTCCACCCAACCTGGCACTTATAACCTAGGCTGCGCGGCGAGGTGAGCCTCGGGGTCCTGGGCGAGCTCTTTGTGTCTTCTCTGCAGGTGGCTCTTTACGTGGTGCTTCTGCGTGGCCCGATAGTCGCAGTGCGGACAGCAAAAAGGCCTCTCTCCCGTGTGCGCCCTCAGGTGGATGGCCAGCTGCGAAGGCGTGTCGCACAGCTTGCCGCAGAACTTGCAGCTGTGGGGCACGTGGTGGGCAGGTGGCTCTGTGGAGAAGGGCGAGAGGTCGGGAGCCTCGCCAGGTGCTGCTGCTCCTGCGTGGGTCATGTACAGGCGGGACATGGCTTGCGCCATCAGCCCCAGGGCCACGCCGCTTCGGTAGCCGCCCACGCCCTACAAGAGACAAAACAGGCCAGAGTCAAGCACAGCCTCTCTCTCAGCATAGTCTGCTGTGTGCACACCTAACCCACTAACAAGCAGCCACAAGCAGGCACACACTGCAGCCTCCACCACCACAGGAGAGGCAGAGACAAACAGCAAGAGCAAGAACAAGATAGACACGAGAGCATGGACGCGTTCACCCCTCGCGCTAAGGCGTCTCCTTGGGAGCGCCGAGGCTACTCGGGGCGAAGTTCGACTCCACCACAATACCGTGAACGAGGTGCATGTGCCTGCGCATGTTGCCCTTCTGCGCCGCGCTGTACGAGCACACGGTGCAACGGTACGGTTTCTCTCCCGTGTGAATCCTAATATGAGTCGCGAGCTGCGAGGGTCGACAAAAGGAATAGCCACAGTACTGACACACGTGAGGACGCAAGCTACTGTTGTCAAGGCCCCCCTCCGGGCGTGGTGGGGGGGCGGGCACCAGAGCCCCCGGGTGCGGCGCCGCCCACATGCTCCCACCACCGCCCACTCCGTCTCGTGGTCTGGCCTCGCCGCTACTGTCTACACCGGCGTATTTCACCCACGAGCTGCTCGGTACCCGCGAGTCCTCCTGCAAGGGGTAAATCCGAGTCAGCTTCCCGACACTGAACCCCAGCTCGCTCAAACATCAACTACTTTACTTCTGGCTAACCCCAACACAGTCTGTCATGTTACCTCACCACCCAGTCATCTCCTCTACAGCTCACGATCATCACAGCGGAAGGGCCTGCCGTCGCGCGGGTTTGGGACAGGGGCGGGGACGGCGGGGGCAGCGGAAGGGCGGGGAAGGGAGGGAGGGGTCGCTTAGGCCTAAAACTCGATGCTGGCAGCGAAGACCTCGCCGTGGGTGCTGGCGTGTCGTTTCAGGTTGCCTTTCCTGGTGGACCTGTAGTCACACTGCGGGTACGGGCACGTGAAGGGTTTCTCCCCCGTGTGGGTCCTCATGTGCAGCACCATGGCCGACGGGTACATGAAGTCCTTCAGACATAAGGGACACACGGAGTTGCCCGTGCTCCGCTTTGTCCACGTAACGGACCTAGCCCTGACGGGGTGGGGGGCGTTTGGCCCTCCGGAGTTTGTGCCCAGGATACTGTACATGCTCGAGCCCTCCTGAGGGGGGCCAGGGAGGCGGCTATACCCTCCAGGGACACCGCCCACGCGACTTACAGGGAGAGCGGACGTCCTTCCCGGCCAGCCGCCACCCTGTAAGAGGCAAACATGCAAGACTCAGCAGGCTGGGAAGGTAGTTTATCTCTCACTGCCACACACAATTAACATCATCTTCTTCTCCCCCCCCCCCTCCTCTCTCTCTTTCTCTCCCCTCTCTCTTTCCTTCCTCCCCCATCAGCCTGTTTCATTCACGCAGCCCCGAGCCACAGCTGTGGGTCAGTCAAGCCTTTCTCTCTGTGGGTCAGTCAACATGGTCCCGGACTATTCATTAGGAATCCACCGGGAATATCTCAGGAACACATGAAGCCCCTTGCATTTACGATTATTGTTGTTAGCTTTACATTTTCTCGCACGGGTAAGAAAAAATAATAAATACATTTCAAATATACATTTGTAACCAATATACATTCTATTATAGTTAAACCAAAATATTAAAAAACAAATGACTAAAAAGTAAAGCATAAATGACTAAAGAATTCCCATATTCATCGCCTTCGTGTCCGTTAAGCGTAAATAACACAGATACATGCCTATCACTGCACATCACCAACGTAGCAGTCACTCCTAGCTGGCTTAATAAATCTCACTTGCCCCCCCAATCCCCTTTCACACTGTATGAAGAGCACACCCTCCGGCGGGCAATGGCTAAGTAGTCATTATCCTCGTAATGAAACGACAGCATTCACTCAACATCGTCATCACGAGTTCTGCGTTCACACTGGACCTCGCTTTCGCACAGCCCGCCTGGCGCCGACCGCGGGGCGGGAGAGCGCGAGTATCTGACGCCGAGAGCCCGCGGCCGCGCTGCCCGGCAGCCTTATCCGGGGAAGGTGTGGTGCGAGTGGGAGATGCGGATGTGGCGCTTCACGTTGCCCCGCATGACGGAGTTGTAGTGGCAGCTCGGGTAGGGGCAGGTGAAGGGCCGCTCCTCCACGTGGTTGAGCGAGTGCATGGCCAGCATGACGGGCAGGGGGAAGGTGTCGCTACACTGGGGGCACACGTGCTGCTGGCTGGCCTTTCTCTCCCCGGGCAGCTCCGAGGGGTAGGTCGAGGAGGAGGAGGAGGAGGTGGGGGAGCGGGAGGGCCCGGGGGTGGAGGCGGGTCTTCTCTGCCTGGAGGCGGAGGCGGGGGCGGCGGGCGGCTCGACCCACGCCACGCTGAGGGCGGGGCTGGCGGCGCTGCCCAAGAGGGGGTTGAGCTTTAGCAGGGCGGGGGGGCTGAGGTGCGCCGCCTGCAGCCTGCCCAGGGCGTCACTTATCCAGTGTTTGAAGTTGGCCACGGTGTGCTGGTGGCGCGCAACAACCTCCTGCAAGTAGGGAAATGCAGGTTGATCCTCGTGCTGAGCTACTGGTGATGGCTGGCTGCACCTGTGCCCCCTCATCCCATGTGCCGCATGCTGCCCACGCTGCTCTACCCACCAGGTGTGCGTGCGTGCGTGCGTGACTTAACAGCCAGCCACACTACCCACATGTACCTCACATACAGGATACATGCAGCTAACACATCTGCTTCTGGCTTCACTCCACCCTTTTGGTCTTCAGTAACGTTACACAAAGTATATAGCTATTTACTCATTTATTTATTTACTTCTTTAATGTGTGTAATTAAGCAAGTGCTTTCTCCAGTACTTTGTCATCGTCTTCGTAGGTCACTGTCAGTCCGAGCAAAGACTGAGAGACGGTCAGCATCCGTTACCAATCACAGGTATTCAAAAATAAACAAATATATAAGATCTTAACCAGTCCACGTGTCCAAAAGTAGTTTGGATAGTCATTGCGGGAGATTATAAAACCATCTGTATTGACAAAATATTTATTCAGAATTCTATCTGCAGCGCGACACTCGGAAATAAAAGTTCAGAAAACATGTAATTGATACATTATAATAAAGACATTTCATAAATCCTTGTTTTCTATTACTTGGTCTCTGCAAACAATATGACCATAAAAAAGAGAGGCCTGTGTCACAGCAATGTATAAAAGGAACTATACTTCTTCAAAAAGAAAGGGAAAAAAACTTCAGGCCTTTCGTTTTCACGCCTGTCACCGTATCCTGTCATACATTCTTCACATTAATCGTATACACATCATGAGTATGAGTAGATGAATTGTGACTGTACGAGCTAATGGGTAAATGACAAGGGTGAAAGGGTCTAAACCACACACACTCTCACGCTCTCTCTCCTCTCATCCGTGTGTGCATTTACACACCATAGCACCATGCGTGGCGTCGTTCCGGGCCCCGCCACCGCCACCATCGCCGCGTCCCCCCCTCTCGCCCTCCCCCTCCTGCAATCAATGGCAGGAGCCGAGATCCCTCCCTGCCTCAGGTCTGCGGCCGCGAGACGCCCAGGGAGTCCTGGTGCCTCAGCATGTGCGACTTGAGGTTCCACTTGAGGGAGGTCCGAAACGGGCACAGAGGGCACGCGAACGGCTTCTCGCCCGTGTGCGTACGCATGTGCTCGTTCAGCTTGGAGGGGAACGGGAACTCCCGCTTGCACAGGTGGCACCAATAGCACCGCTTGCTAGGCCCAGACGCAGGCGGGGGAGGCGGCGGGCCCCCGACGTTCGCGGGGAGGGGGTGGTGGCCCCCCGACTGCCGGTAGGCCACGGGTGGGGGGTGGAAAGGGGCGGCGCCGGGCGGCACCCCGACGCCCCCGGCCGCGGTCTGCATCCCCGGAGGGAGAGCCCGCATGAGGATCTCCTCAAGACTGCCTCCATCACCACCTTCAGAGCCGCCACCACCCGTGACATCAACACCGCAGCCCACCGCCTAGAAAACGAGAAACCGCCCCGTCACTGCTGGCTCCTCATAGCGCCCCCAAGGCGCCACACGCCCCGACCCTGCTCTCCCTGGGCCCTTCAAGGCGCAGCCCGGGGGCTACGGAGAAGGGGTGGGAGGGGGAGGCAGGGGGTGGGGGAGAGGCTATGCAAGATTACTATTGTTTTTCAAAAAGTTTTAGATTTATTGAATGTTCTCCTTCATTGGCCCAGTGTAAGACCTGGCGCAATGCACTAATGTCATGTTCATGCACCCATGCACTCATTCACTAACAAACACGCAGCAAAGGGGGGTATAATATATCAACACAGGTATATAAAAATAATATTATTAATCAATAGTACAACTCATAGTAAGGAATACTATAATCTAATACTACACATTGAAATGACTCTCATGGTAAGAAAATTAATGTGTACAGCTATTCATACACAACGTAAAAGAAATCTTTGGCATCATGTCAACCTAAACATTAATTCTGACTAAGAAACAAAATTAGGAACAAATGAAGCGTTCTCATCAAACTTTACCCCCATTCTTAAGTAAACATTAGGCACCTCCCCGAGACGCATTGCGCCTCCCCACTCATTAATCACTTGTTACATAAAAGACCTATGTATGAATTTAACTTCCCGGACATTATCTCTGCTGCCAATAACCGACGCATCATAACAACGGCTCTCGTTTTCAGGAAATAATACAAAAAATATATAATGAAAATAACAGCACAATGAAAAGTTCATCCCAAGGATTAAAAAAAAAAAAAAAAAAAAAAAACTATATGAACACCGAGCATGAGACCAACGCAGGCGGCCACACTCCCCGCCGCGGAGCCAGCCCGTGCCTGCCCTGATCAAGGCCACCTTCGCCTCCCACGGCCAGCGCCTCCCACGGCCAGCGCCTCCCACCCGCTCATCACACGGTCGGTGCGTTATGTCTATTGATGATGTGGCTGTTGAGGTTGCCCTTCTGCGTGGCCCGGAAGTCGCAGTGGGGGCACTTGAAGGGCTTCTCCCCCGTGTGCGCTCGGATGTGGCGCCGCAGGAAGGCCGGCGCCACGAAGTTCTTGCCGCAGTACCCGCACACGTAATCGCCTCCGCCCTTGCGCTGGATCAGGTCGTGCCCGACTGAGGGAGGATGGACGCTCCCCTGCGGCTGCAGCAGCGGCTGCGGAGGCTGCGGCGGCTGTTGAGGCGGCGGCGGCTGGGGTGGTCTAGGGCCACACATCCCGCCCAGGGCCAGCCTGAGGGATGGGCCCGACGAGCTCGAGGCGGAGGTGGTGGAGGAGGAAGACAAGGGAAGGGGCATCTGTGTTGGCAGGGACATTGCCGCCGAGGAGGCCTGGGACCTACTCCCCTCATCCCCTATGGGCCAAGAACAGTCCAGCCATTCCACGCCGCCCTAGAACAAGAGAAAGGCCACATGAGCACTGCAGGGCTGGCAGTCGTGCCTCTGATGTGTCTCGCCCTCGGGCCGCCGAGTCTTAAGGTACACCATCGACCAGCCACTCTTCCGCGCACGCCTCAGAGACGGACACCTGCCTCCCTTACCAACAAAATACACCATACACTAAAGTCTTAGGTCACCTGGTCCCCGACGAGCGCACAGCCCTTAGCGGAAAGCCTCCGAGCGAGACGCGGCGGAAACAGCAGCGGGCAAGCGGCGGGGGGCGCCTTCACCTTCATCTGTGCGGCATCGGCGCCATCAACACGCCAGGGTCACAGCCCGGGTGTTTGAGGAGGAAGTGGGACTTGAGGTTCTCCTTGAGGCTGGAGGAGTGCGAGCACACCGGGCATCGGTAGGGCTTCTCTCCCGTGTGGATGCGCACGTGGCGGTCGCGGTGCGAGGGCCGGTCGAAGGTCTTGCCGCAGTAAGGGCACGGGTACGCGGGCCCCAGGCGCTGCTGGCCCAGCGGCTGGGAGTGCGGCGCTGCCAGGTGCTGGAGCTGCTGCTGGGGGTACTGCTGTTGCTGCTGCTGTTGCTGCTGCTGGGGGAAGGGATGATGCACAGTTCCCTGAGCGTGGTGCTGGTGGTGGTGGCGTTGGTGCGGGAGCTGGTGGTGGAGCTGCGGGGGCCGGAGAGGAGCGACTGGCGACAACACCTGAACCTCGCACTCGCGCTCCTCTGGCGGACCTTCCAGGAGGAGAGCTGCAGCTGCCTAGAAGAGAAACAGCATTCAGGCCGCCGTCCGTCCGCCCTCTCGCCACACTCGCTCAGCGCCGCAGGGCACCCACGGCACTCCAGCCTCGCCCTCGACAGCTACCAACCCCTCCCCTCCCCCCAAACGTTCCCGTCAGAGAGAAGTCATCCCATTCCAGCAAGAAAGTCGGTCCGTCTCGTCTAAGCTCAGCGTCGGTGTTTGGGATGAAGTCACTTTCAAGACGTCAAATATTTTCGGACATTTTTGTATTCCTTTGTATTTACTAATTCACTTCGCAACCAATTTCTGAAGTCCCGTTTTCTAGACTATATTCTCAAGTTCAGTGTTTGGATTTTTCTATATAAATAAATGGTAAGTTCACCCAAAACTCGAATATTTGTATCATGTATCATGTGTATGTATATATAAACGTGTGTGTGTGTGTGTGTGTGTGTGTGTGTGTGTGTGTGTGTGTGTGTGTGTGTGTGTGTGTGTGTGTATGTGTGTATGTGTGTGTGTGTGTGAGAGTGAGAGTGTAAGAGTGTAAGAGTGTGAGAGTGTGAGAGTGAGAAAGTGAGTGAGTGAGTGAGTGAGTGAGTGAGTGAGTGAGTGAGTGAGTGAGTGAGTGAGTGAGTGAGTGAGTGAGTGAGTGTGTTTGTGTGTAAAGTTGTAACGTTTAGTTTCATGTTTCTCGACTTCTCATCAACTTTATGTATAATATATGTGTTCATGCTTTGAACATCCTCAACTTCCTGCACAAACTCATCTAAATTCCTTTTTACAGAAATTAGTTTTCCTCTGCTTGCAGGTTATGACATAAGAAATATTCAGTCAACATTTATAAGATTTATTGGCACATGTACAAAAATATACAGGTATTGAACAAACTCAGGACTATTTTTCGGTATCACTACAAAAAATAAATATCTTAAGAGCTAACAAAGAAAGAAATATAATAAAGCAAAGAAAATCAGTGCACTATTCAAGAGCTATGAGAATTTAATTTGCTCATCTTAAAGGTCAGGGCGTGGAAGCGGCGGTGGCGGCGGCGGTGGCGGCATTATACTCGTACACGTCTTGGCCGTGCAAGAAGCGCGCGTGCCGCCGCACGTGCGACGACTGCGTGGCACGGTACGGGCACAGCAGACACTGGTAGGGTTTCTCCCCTGTGTGCGTCCGTCGGTGCTTAGTAAGGTCGCTCTTGTGGCTGAACTTCTTGTCACAGAAGTCGCAGCTGAACCTCCCGTGGGCCGCTGGGCCGCCGCCAGGGCCACCTACCCCACCGCAGAGGGCCTTCTCCACCGCGAACACCGCGGGACCCGCGCCTCCGCCACGCCTGCCTCCAGACTCCGCTTCGAGCTGCTGGCATGCACTGCTCATCCCACCATACAGCCTGCCACTCTCCCGCCCTACGAGCGGAACCCCGAATACTCCCAGCCGGCTCTACAACAGAAAGCAACACATATGGGGATGTCAATCTCGGCTCATAGAAAGTTGTTGCTTTTTCTCTTGCTTTTGACTTTACAACCTTAAAACATAATGACTTAGCACCAGGCATACCCAATGGATACACTTCCCTCCCTGACTTGAATGACCCCCACTCCCCTGACTCCCTCCCCATTCCCTCCTTTCCCTCCCCTTCCTTTGCACCGCCCTTCCTTGCAATCGCCACTCCCTCCTCCTCCTCTTCCTTCTGCCGTCGTCCACCTATCACAGGCGCTTTCGTAGCACCGGCGCCACAGCACTTTCTTATTCTACATCACTGACAGTTAACTCGTCCATGAGATCTCTCACTCCTTCTCGACAAGGGAAACACCGAGTCAAGAGGCCACGGGATGCGGCGCCTGAAACTGGTGTTTGCGCAGAATGTGTCTCTTGAGATTGGCTCTCTGGGCAGCTCGGTAATGGCAAATGGGGCACTCGAACGGTTTCTCGCCGGTGTGCGTTCGTATGTGCTTGCGCCAATCCCCAGCGTAGAAGAAGGTTTTCGCACATATACGACATCCGTAAAGCGTTCTTCCCAGATGGTCTTGAGCCTTGTAGCGTAGCGTGTGGGTGTCCGGACGAGGGACGAGGCCACTCATGTCTACGCCTACCATGGTACCTGCCAGCACGCCCTATAAGGAAAAAAAATATCCTCTCAGTGGTCCCGATCGCTCTCATCCAATGTTACCAAACAGCCATCAAAATCTGAGGTACTCTCTCTATGCATATGTTATTTTTATCTTTCTTTTTGTCTACCCGTCTTGACTCAGAGAAGGCGCTGGTCCATGTCTCCTCACGATATGGCCACGCAGGTGAACCTTCTGGGTGGCGCAATAACTACAGTACGGACACTTGTAAGGTTTTTCTCCTGTGTGTGTTCGGATATGTTTACGCAGGTCATTGGTAAACTGAAAGACCTTCCCACAGTGATCGCACACCCGACCTCGACCCTTGCCCTGAAGGGAGCTCAGGTCATAAGAAGGAGACTCTTTGCTAACGTTCTCGGGCCAGGTCCCCGGCAGTCTGAAGTGATCCGACAAGGCCAGAGCCTGGCAAGAGCCTCCCGTCAGGCTCGACTGCCTCACATCGAGTGCTATCTCGTACGTGTTCCCTTCCCTGACCAGCCCTCCCCCTCCACTCGCTAATAGCCCTCTAGTCATGGCGGAGGAAGAGGACGAGGGCGAGGAACAGGAGGAAGAGGAGGAGCCCTGCTGGAGAATACTGCTGGGGGCGGTAACCAAGTGCGGGCTTTCTCCCAGACGTGACGTGACGCGATGGTAGTGTCGGAGGTGAGTGTGAGCAGAGGGAGGAGGAGGAAGGAGCGGAGATGAGCGGTCTGACATGAGCACCGACCCTCTGCCCTATAAAGAAAGAAACAAGTCTCAGTTGTTGCAGCTCCCCTCGTTCTGCAAGGTGTGAAGGGCCACAAAACACATGACTTAACTCATTATGGGGAGGGAGGGAGGGAGGGGTTCAATTGCTCGCACTCTCGCTCTCACGCTCTCTTTTCGGCCATCAATCACTTACAAGCAATTGACAATACATAGCACCAAAGTACAGTTTCTCTATACAGGTAAGGTCGCACAAGTTTTAATTATATACAGGTCTATCCAGCCCAATGCTCAGCAGCTTTCTCCTTTATGCACAGCGACGACGTGTGCTTTCAGATGCGATCGCTGATTGGCACGGTACCAACACTTGGGACAGGCATAGGGGCGCTCCCCCGTGTGGATGCGGATGTGTGTGGTAAGGTTGAACTTTTTAATGAAACTCTTCCCGCAAAACGGGCAAGTGTGGCCCCTCTGATCGGCAAGACTTAGGGAGGAAAAGCTCTGGCCAGGAGCAACAGCATCTACAGAGAGAGAGGAACCCTGGGATAAGGAGGCTCTTTCTTGGGGATATTCTGTATCAAGCAAGGGGCCTGCGATGCTGACGGCACCACTTGAGAGTCTTTCTTTGGACGTCCATCCCTAGAAGAGAAGAGAGAGTTCGTCTTAGCCGTGCTGCCTCGCATTCGGGACCTAGTGAGCTGCTCACGTGTCAGGGGGAAGGGTTCGTTGACTCAAGACTTAGTAACTTACAATTTACCGGCTTTCTCAGTCTCAAGAACCTTTACCTTCTGTTGCATCTTATTCTGGTGGGGTGGTACTTTTCTCGGGCAAGACAACACACTCAGCTCGGCCAATGCCTAGACCTCACATCCCGCTCAACCCACGTCTGGCAATTGTACTATAAGACTGTGAATCATGGAAAGGGCTTCCCTGGCGGCTGGCTGCAGGAACTGTCTACTTTGTGGACCAGGTACAAGTGTTTCTTTAGATGCGTCGACTGATTCCCTCTGTAGGGACAGAGGTGGCAAACATAAGGCTTCTCTCCCGTGTGGATGCGCATGTGCCTCGTCAGATCACTCTTCTGCATGAAGGTCTTGTAGCAGATAGAGCACTGCGGGGCCGCGTGCCGGAAGCCCTGGCCCAGTGGGAGTCCCGGCGCGCTCCCATCCCCCGAGGGCACCCTGGCCACGCGGGGCAGGTGGTGCGGGAGCGACGGAAGGCCCGCGCCGGGGAACAGGTCATGATGGTGAGTCCACACCGGGGATGCCGCCTACAAGAGGAAACACGCACCGTTACTGCATGCCACGGCCACCTCTCCCCCCCCCACCCCCGCATGGCATCTTTTGCGTCCCTTCTGTCCTTAGGTTAGCAAACACAAGGTCCTGACAAGTGTTTCTCTGGCAGACACTAATTCCTTTCCAAGGTGTCAATGTGTGCATATACATACATAGACACTTTGTGTGTATTTGCCGTGTGTGTGTGTGTGTGTGTGTGTGTGTGTGTGTGTGTGTGTGTGTGTGTGTGTGTGTGTGTGTGTGTGTGTGTGAGCGCATGCACGCCTGTATGTATATTAGTACATATGTATGTCAGCAGCCAGTGAACTGGATACAAGAATTACCTAATCTGTGTATATGCAAATTAACAAAGAACAAAAGGAACCATGTTACAAAAAGCATGTGTATCATTTCACAAAAGTTCTTTCTATTCACCTGACTGTACACGAAATTCCAAAAAAAGATTTAAACCTATTTACACTGTCAATGACATTAAACTGTATACAACTTATACCATCAATTCAATCTTGGGCAATCACTTGAAAAAGAAATATGATATATATAATGCTCCAGCTAAGCCTACGTATTTCTAGGCTGTACATGTTGAAGAACTTTACAGCTCGTGCCTTGAGCAGCAAAATATTCTTAACAAAGAGTCATCTCTAAACTGAGTAAACAATAAGATGCTAAGAAACAGAAATCGAATACTGTTAACGACTGCGCACACACTTCCAAAGGCTTGGGAAACACACATTCACAAGTGCACATAACAAGCCATGCCTTCATCTTCGTCCAAACCCATAAACCTGTTCCTCCTCAACCATAGGGAGGGGGAGGGGGGGGGGGGGTTGCAATACACCTCAGTATCTGGTAAAAATGCGCTCAAGGGCCACTCCATGAACATCTCTCATGTGCATCTTCAGGTTGTACTTGCGGGCCGTGCGGTGGGAGCAGAATTGGCAAGAAAACGGCTTCTCCCCAGTGTGGGTCATGACGTGACGCTGTAACTCGGTGGGCGAACCACAAATCACTGGGCAGAGATGGCACCTAGGCACCTCAGTGCCCCCAAGCCAGCCTAGCTCCATGCCCTCGACCTACAACAGACAGAACAAGTTGTCTCAGTTTCTAGGTCAATTGGGGCTGTGGTAGGTCATCATCATCATCATCATCACCGTCAGCAACTTAGGTGTAACAGTATACCCTTTCCCCAAGAATATGGATTCTCATGGCTTTATTTAGCTTAATCAGCTTAATCAGACTGGGAATGAATGGGCAACCTCTTACAACAAATTAAAACATCACAGGTACTAGTTATTTTTTTTATTATTATTCTTAATTTCCGTTTGCTATTATTTTGAACACAAAAAACTAGGCAGACAACTTGCCTCAAGTGAAGGCTAAGCAAGATAATACAAAATAAAACACATTATCTTCATATGTAAAGCAATAATTCTAAAGGTAATTAAACAAAATTGTGACTGAGAACTGTATTTATGTAATAATAAATATATATAATATGCCATTACGAAACGGTTATTCATTAAACACTTCAAGGAGAATATAGTAAAATAGCAATAGTACTAGTCATATAATTAAAAGAAATGCTGACCACAAATTCCCATTTTCTTGTCCTTCCTGTAGAACTGCTTCTACTAATTCCCATTGTAGTGCATGTTACCTTTGAAATTAATCTTTAAAACGAATGTCTACCTTGCAAAATATTACACTATCAAAAAAAAAAAAAAAAAAAAAAAAAAAAAAAAATTTTATTAAAAAATAAATAAATTAATTAATTAATTAAAAATAAAAATTATAAAAAAAATAAAAAAGCCTTGATATGAAAGCCTTAAAACATCTTTTCACTTAAAAAATTATATACCCATGGATTAATTCCATAATATCACTATACACATGTACATATATCTGCATCTATAACTATCAGCTTATCTCTATCCATCCACTTTTCACATTTTTAATTCTAACCTATGACTGTTGTATCTCATAATAAATAACTGCTGCCAGTTCACAAAATAAACCTCATAAAACAAAACAATATTTTTTTAAAAATCACTTTTTCCTGGGGAACACAGTCGTAATTCTCTGAAGGACCAGACACACGCCGAGGAAGTCGTATCACAAACAGCACAAGGATGAAGTCCTCCTCCAGGGTCTCTCCCAAACTGGCACACAACGCTAACTTATCACATCTATTCGGGCATCACCCTGCCTCCTCGTATCACATTTGCCACCCACCCGGAGTTGCCTCGAGGGCT
>NC_061847.1:27559868-27577368 GCF_019202785.1 Penaeus chinensis | reverse complement strand
ATATCCTCATCCATGCCTTTATCTTTATCTACTCAATTATCATTTATCATTTATGCCATCCACTCTATTTAATCTTTATCTGCTTTCTGCCGCACTCTGACAGTCTTTTTTTTTTTTTTTTTTTTTTTTTTTTTTTTTTAGGGAGGAGAGGAGGGAGGGAGAGGGAGAGGGAGAGGGAGAGGGAGAGGGAGAGGGAGAGGGAGAGAATGAGACATGGAGGGAGGGAGGGAGGGAAGGAGGAAGGGAGGAAAGAAGGGATTGTGGGAGGAAGGGAGGGAAAGGGAGACAATGAGGCAAGGAGGGAAGGAGGGAGGGAAGGAGGATGGGAGGGAAGGAGGAAGGGAGGGAAGGAGGAAGGGAGGGAAGGAGGGAAGGAGGGAAGGAAGAAGAGAGGGAAGGAGAGATGGTGGGAGGAAGGGAGGGAGAGGGACAGGGAGAAAATGAAGCAAGGAGGGAGAGAGGGAGGGAGGGAAGAAGAGCTGGTGGGAGGGGAGGGAGGAGGGAGGGAGGAGGGAGGAGAGGAGGGAAGGACAGTGCCAAACAGCAGCCGAACGCCAACAGGTCGAGGCGAGGGATTAAAAGCAAGAGATGTGATTAATGTGCTGCATCATAAAAGGGGGGAGATAGGAGAGGGAGAGCGGGAGGTGGGGAGGGGGGAGGGGGAGGGAGGAGGTGGGAGGGAGAGGGTAGGGGGTGGTAGGTAGGGGGAAAGGGGGAAGAGGGGGGAGAGGTGGAGGTGGGGGGCAAGGGAAGAGGGGGAGGGGAGAGGGGGAGGTAGGGGAGAGAGTCGTTATGGATTTGTGAGGAATGGAGGGAGGGAGAGGGGGAGAAGGAAGGAGGGAAGGATGGATGGAGGGAAGGAAGGAAAGAGGGACAGAGGAAAGGAGGGAAGGAGGGAAGGAGGGAGGGAAGGAGGGAGGGAGGGAGGGAGATGGGGGTCGTCCGGAGGAGCATGATGAGGTCGTACTTCTAAGTCGCAGTTATAATAAGCGTTCATGCCAACCGTACAATCCTCAGGTCGTACTTATGAGGTGGTCGTCCTTGTTATGACGTTTTCGTCATAACGTAGTTATAACAAACGGTTTGGATGACCGTGCACCTACAAAGTCGTACTTGTCGAAGTAATGAGTTCCGAGGTCGTGATTATGCAAAGAGCGACCCAGAGGAGGTCGTGGCGGAGCTTGGAAGGTCGTGCGTCCCATTAAGAGTCCCCGCGGTGTGCTTTCAGCCAATCAGGTTAATTGAATTACTTTGAACGCTTCTGTAAAGAGTAAAAGGTGCCTTGCACGCACGCAAGCACCCACACACACTTGTACACACTTGTACACACGTCCACACACACACACACACACACACACACACACACACACACACACACACACACACACACACACACACACACACACACACACACACACACACACACACACACACACACACACACACACACACACACACATACACACAGAAAGAGAGAGAGAGAGAGAGAGAGAACGAGAGAGAGAGAGAGAGAGAGAGAGAGAGAGAGAGAGAGAGAGAGAGAGAGAGAGAGAGATGAGGAGAGAGATTGAGAGAGGAGGAGAGAGAGAGAGACGAGAAAGAGATAGATAGATAGAGAGACAGATAGATAGACAGACAGACAGACAGACAGATAGATAGATAGATATAGATAGATAGACAGATAGACAGACAGATAGATAGACAGATATAGAGAGAAGAAAGAGAATAAGAATAAGAATAAGAATAAGAAAGAAAGGAAGAAAGAGGAGAGGGAATGGGCCACATAAGAATACAATAACATGAATGACACAGGCTCCGAATCCCTCAATAGGGGAAGGGAATTGGGGAAAGGATGAGTCGCCGATTGGGGGAGGAAAAGGGGAAGGAGGAGGGAAGGAGGAGGGGGAGGAGGAGGGGGAGGAAAAGGGGAAGGAAGGAGGGAGGAGGAGGGGGAGGAAAAGGGGAAGAGGAGGGGAAGGAGGGGGGGAGGGAGGGGGAGGAAAGAGGGGAAGAGGAGGAGGGGGAGGAGGGGGGGAGGAGGGGGGAAAGGAAAAGGGGAAGGAGGAGTGGAAGGAGGAGGGGAAGGATGGAGGGGAAAGAAAAGGAGAGGGGAGGAAAAGGGAAGAAGGAGGGGAAGAGGAGGGGGAGGGGAGGGGGAGGAGGAGGGGGAGGAAAAGGGGAGGAGGAGGGGGAGGAGGGAGGGGGAGGAAAGGGGAAGAAGGAGGGGGAGGAGGAGGGGGAGGCGGAGGGGGAGGGGAGGGGGAGGAAGGAAAGGGGGGGAGGAGGGAAGGAGGAGAGGGGGGAAAGGGGAAGCAGGAGGGGAAGGAAAGGGGGGGGAGGAGGAGGGGGAGGAGGAGGGGGAGGAAGGAGGGAGGAGGAGGAGAGGGAGGAGGAGGGGGAGGAGGAGGGGAGGAGGGGGGGAGGAAAGGGGGGAGGAGGAGGGGGGGAGGAGGGGGAGGAGGAGGGGGGAAGGAGGGAGGGAGGAGGAGGGGGAGGGGGGGAGGAGGGGGAGGAGGGGGGGAGGAGGAGGGGAAGGAAAGGGGAAGGGAGGAGGTGGAAGGAGGAAGGGGGAAAGGAGGAGGGGAGAGGAGGGGGAGGAAAAAGGGGGAAGAAGGAGGGGAAAGGGGGAGGGGGAGGGGGGAGGGGGAGGAGGAGGGGGAGGAAAAGGGGAAGGAGGAGGGGAAGGGGGGAAGAGGGAGGAAAAGGGGAAGCAGGAGGGGAAGGAGGAGGGGGGGAGGAGGAGGGGGAGGAGGAGGGGGAGGAAAGGGGAAAAGGAGGAGGGGAAGGAGGAGGGGGAGGAAAGGGGAAGAGGGGGGAGAAAAAGGGGGGGAGGAGGAGGGGAGGGGAGGGGGGAGGGAAAAGGGGAAGGAGGGGGGAAGGAGGAGGGAGGAAAAGGGGAAGCAGGGGGGAAGGAGGGGGGGAGGAGGAGGGGGAGGAGGAGGGGGGGGAAAAAGGGGGGAAGGAGGGGGAAGGAGGAGAGGGAGGAAAAGGGGAAGCAGGAGGGGAAGGAGGAGGGGGAGGAGGAGGGGGAGGAGGAGGGGGAGGAAAAGGGGAAGGAGGAGGGGAAGGAGGAGAGGGAGGAAAAGGGGCAGCAGAAGGGTGAGAGGAGGGGAGGAGGGGAGGGGGAGGAGGAGGGGGAGGAGGAGGGGAAAGGAGGAGAGGGAGGAGAGGGGGGGGGGAGGAGGGGGGGAAAGGAGGGGGAGGAAGGAGGGGAAAGGGAGGAAAAGTGGGAAGAAGGGGGGAAGGAGGAGGGGGGAGGAGGTATTAGGGGGAGGAAAAAAGGGGAGGAGGAGGGGAGGATGGGAGAGGGTGGAGGGGGGAGGAGGATGGGAAGGAGGAGGGGAGGAAAAGGGGAAGGAGGAGTGAAGGAGGAGGGGAAGGAGGAGGGGGAGGAAAGGGGGAGGGGGAGGGAAGGGGAGGGGGAGGAGGAGGGGGGAGGAAAAGGGGGAGGAGGGGGGGAAGGGGAGGAGGGGGAGGAGGAGGGGGGGGAGGAGGGGGAGGGAGGAGGGGGGGGGAGGAGGGGGAGGAGGAGGGGGAGGAGGAGGGGGAGGAGGAGGGAAGGAAAGGGAAGGAGGAGGGGGAAGGGGGGGGGGAGGAAAAGGGGGAGGAGGGGGAAGGAGGAGGGGGAGGAAAAGGGGAGAAGGAGGGGAAGGAGGTGGGGGAGGAGGAGGGGAGGAAAGGGGGAGGAGGAGGGAAGAGGGAAGGAGGGGGAGGAGGAGGGGGAGGAAAGGGGAAGAGGAGGGGGGAGGAGGAGGGGGGAGGAGGAGGGGAAGGGAAAGAAGGGGAAGAAGGAGGGGGAAGGAGGAGGGGGAGGAGGAGGGGAGGAAAGGGGAAGGAGGAGGGAAGGAGGAGGGGCGGGGGGAGGGGAGGAAAGGGGGGGAGAGGGGGAAAGGAGGAGGGGGAGGAGGAGGGGGAGGAAAGGGGGAGGAGGAGGGAAGGAGGAGGGGGAGGAGGAGGGGAGGAAAAGGGGAAGAAGGAGGGGATGGGGAGGGGGAGGAGGGAGGGGGAGGAAGGGGGAAAGGGAGGGGGGGGAAGGAGGAAGGGAGGAGGGGAGGAGGAGGGGAAGGAGGAGGGGAAGGAAAAGGGGAGGAGGAGTGGAAGGGGAGGGGAAGGAGGAGGGGGGGGGGAGAGGAGGAAGGGGAAGGAGGAGGGGAAGGAGGAGGGGGAGGAAAAGGGGAAGGAGGAGGGGAAGGAGGAGAGGGGGAGGGGGAGGAGGAGGGGAAGGAGGAGGGGAAGGAAAAGGGGAGGAGGAGTGGAAGGAGGAGGGAAGGAGGAGGGGGAGAGAGGGAGGAAAAGGGGGAGGGGAGGGGAAGGGTGAGGGGGAGGAACAAGGGGAGGAGGAGGGGACGGGAGGAGGGAGGGGGGGAGGGGAGAGGGGAAGGAGGAGGGGAAGGAAAAGGGGAAGGAGGAGTGGAAAGGAGGAGGGAAGGAGGAGGGGGGAGGAGAGGGGGGGAAAAAAGGGGAAGGAGGAGGGGAAGGAGGGGGGAGGAAAAGGGGAAGGAGGAGGGGAAGGAGGAGGGGAAGGAGGAGGGGGAGGAAAAGGGGAAGGAGGAGGGGAGGAGGAGAGGGAGGAAAAGGGGAAGGAGGAGGGGAAGGAGGAGGGAAGGAGGGATTGAGAAAAGGGGGGGGGAGAGGGGAATAGGGAGAAGGGAAGGGGGAGGGGGATAATGGGGAGGGGGAAGGTAATAGGGAAAAGGGAAGAGGGGAGGGTAATAGGAAGAATGAAGAGGGGGGGGAGATGGGGAAATGGGGGGGGGGGAAGGAGAAGAAGGGAGGGAACGAGGAAGATATGCGTGATAGCGAAAGAGGGGGATGATGAGAAGAGAGAAGAGAAGAAGGCAGAAGTGGAGGAGGAGGGGGAGATATAGAGAAGAGAAGAGAGGAAAGGATAGGAAGGAGTGAAGGAGAATAGGGAGGGAAATGGAAAGAAAGGGCGAAGGAAATAAAATAATAAAAGGAGGGAAAGGAAGGGAGGAGGAGGGGAAGAAGGGGAGAAAAGATAAAGGAGAGAGTGGATGGATAGATAGAACAAAGGAGAGAGGAGGAGGGAGAGAAGGGAAGATGAAAATGAAGAGAGGGAAGGAAGGAAGAATTTGCAAGCAGGTATAAGGAAAGTGGGAGAAGAATAGAGGGAGTGAAGGACAAGAAAAGAGGAAAAGAAGAGAGGGGGGAGGAGAACAGGAAGGAGGAAGAGAAAAAAGAGGGGAGAAAAAGGGAATTAGAAAGGAGGAAGAGAAGAGAGAGAAAATGGAACAGAAAGGGGAAAGAGATAAGATGAAAGAAAAAGGGAAAGAAGAGGAGTAAAAGAAGAAAGAGGAGAAAAAAAGAAATGAGAAAGGAGAAAGAGAAGAGAAACAGAGAAAATGGAATAGAAGGGGAAAGAGAAAAAGGGAAAGAGGAGAAGGAAGAGAAGAAAGAGGAGAAAAGGGGGAAAGAGAAAGGAGAAAGATAAAAGAAATTAAGAAAAAGAGAAAGAGAAATGAGGAGGAAATGAGAAAGGGGAAATAAGAAAGAAGAAAAAGAGAAAGAGGAAGGTGAAAGAAAAAGAAAGGAAGCAAAAACAAAGAGAAATGAGGAAGAGAAAAGAAAGAGAAAAAAAAAAGGAGTAAGAGAAAAGAAAGGAAGAAAGAGAGGAAGATAAAGGAGGAAAAGATAAAAAGAGGGAAAGAGAAAGAAGGGAGAAAAACATAAGAAAGAAGGAAGAGACAAAACGGGGAAAGAAAGGAGAAAGAGAAAATAGAGGAAGAAAAGGGAAAAGAGAAACTAGGAAAAGAGAAGAGAGAGAAAAAAAAGAAAAAAAGGGAAATAGAAACGATGAAAAGAGAAGAAAGAGAGAAAAGAGAAAGATAAGAAAGAAAAAAAAAGAGAAGAAGAGAGAAAACAGAGAAAGAAATGAAAAAGAGAGAAAAAAGAGAAAGAAAAGAAAGAGAGAAAAAAGAGAAAAAAAGAGAAAGAGAAAGAAAAGAAAGAAAATAAAGAGAAAAAAGAGAAAGAGGAAAAAAGAGAAAGAACAGAAAGGGGAAAAAAACAAAAGGAAAGAGTTTGGGGGGGGGGGAAACGAAAGAGAAAGAAGGAAATGAAAGAGAAAGGAGGAAACGAAAGAGAAAGGAGGAAAAGAAAGAGAAACGAGGAAAAGAAAGAGAAAGGAGGAAAAGAAAGGAAAGGGGAAAAAAAGGCAGGAGGAACGAAAAGGGGAAAAGGAGGAAGAAAAGAAGGAGGGGAAAGCAAAGAAAAGGGGAGGAAAACGGAAAAGAGGAAAGAAGGAACGAAAGGGAAAAAGGGGAAAAAAAGAAAAAGGAGGAAAAGAAAGAGAAAGGAGGAAAGAAAAAAGAAAGGGGGGAAACGAAAGAGAAAGGAGGAAACGAAAAGGAAAAGGAGGGAAAAAAAAGGAGAAAAAAGGGAAACGAAAGAAAAAGGAAATGAAAGGAACGGAAAGAAAGAGAAAGGAGGAAAAGAAAGAGAAACGAGGAAAAGAAAGAGAAAGGAGGAAAAGAAAGAGAAAGGAGGAAAGGAAAGAGCAAGGAGGAAAACGAAAGAGAAAGGAGGAAAAGAAAGAGAAAGGAGGAAACGAAAGAGAAAGGAGGAAACGAAAGAGAAAGAAGGAAACGAAAGAAAAAGGAGGAAACGAAAGAGAAAGGAGGAAAAGAAAGAGAAAGGAGGAAAAGAAAGAGAAAGGAGGAAACGAAAGAGAAAGGGAGGAAAGGAAGAGATAAGGAGGAAAGAAAGGAAAGGAGGAAAAGAAGAGAAAGGAGAAACGAAGAGAAAGGAGGGAAACAAAAAGAGAAAAAAGGGAAACGAAAGAAAAAGGAGGAAAAAAAGGAAAGGAGGAAAGAAAGAGAAGGGGAAAAGAAAGAGAAAGGAGGAAAAGAAGAAGAAAGGAGGAAACGAAACGGCAAAGGGGAAAAACGAAAGAGAAAGGAGGAAAAGAAAGAAAAAGGAGGAAAAGAAAGAGAAAGGAGGAAAAGAAAGAGAAAGCGAGGAAAAGAAAGAGAAAGGAGGAAAAGAAAGAGAAAGGAGGAAAAGAAAGAGCAAGGAGGAAACGAAAGAGAAAGGAGGAAAAGAAAGAGAAAGGAGGAAACGAAAGAGAAAGGAGGAAACGAAAGAGAAAGAAGGAAACGAAAGAAAAAGGAGGAAACGAAAGAGAAAGGAGGAAAAGAAAGAGAAACGAGGAAAAGAAAGAGAAAGGAGGAAAAGAAAGAGAAAGGAGGAAAAGAAAGAGCAGGGGGAAAACGAAAGAGAAAGGAGGGAAAAAAAAGAGAAAGGAGGAAAGAAAGAGAAAGGAGGAAACGAAAGGAAGAAGGAAACCGAAAAGAAAAGGAGAAACGAAAGAAGAAAGGAGGAAAAGAAAGAGAAAGGAGGAAAAGAAAGAGAAAGGAGGAAAAGAAAAGAAAGGGAGGAAACGAAGAGAAAGGAGGAAAAGAAAGAGAAAGGAGGAAGAGAAAGAGAAAGGAGGAAGAGAGAGAGGAAAGAAAGAGAGAGAGAAGAAAGGGGGAATCAGCAGAGACAGGAACCAGGGGCAAGAATGTCCAGGAAAGATGGATGGGCGGTGACGGAGAGGGGGGGGGGGGGGGGGAAGGGAAAGGGATGAAAGAATAAGGAGAGAGAGGGAAAGGGGGGGTAGGGAGGGGGGGGTAGGAGTGTCACCGGCAAGATTGATGATAGAATTATCTATTTTTATTCATGCAGATTAAAGTAAAAAGGGAAGGGAGGAGAAAGGGAGAGAGATGAAGGGAAGTAAGCGAAAAGGGAATGAAGAGGAAGAGGAAGAAGGAGGAAGAAGAAAAGATGGGGATGGAGGAGGAGAAGAAGAAGAGAAGAAGACGATGAAAGAAGAAGAGGATAATAAGGAAAGAGTCAAAGAAGAAGAAGAAGAAGAAGAAGAAAAAGAGGAAGATTAGGAAAAATAAGATGATGATGATGATGAAGAAATAAAGAAGAAAGGAGAGAGGCAGAAAAAGGAAGAGAGGGGAGAGGAGGAGGAGGAGAAGTAGAAGGAGAAGAAGAAGAAGAAGAAGAAGAAGAAGAAACCCAGGTTCGATTTAAAAAAAAAAAAAAAAAAAAATTGAAATAAACAATGAATAAACAAGAAATTAGGATAATAATAAAGTTTTTTTTTTCTTCCTCAAAATTTTTCAATTAAATGGGAAATGTCAAATTTCATATGGATTATTATCTATCCACACCCATAATTATCCAACATATATAAAAATTGAATTATAAGGAAAAAATACACTTGGCTACACATACATGCAGAATCTGCCCCTTAATTTATCACTTAAGAAATGAAAATAAAAAGTATTTTCATACATGATATGTACAAATGGAAGGGAGGGAGAGAGGGAGGGAGGGAGGGGGGGGAGGGGGGAAAGCGAGGGGAGGGGAAAATAGAGAGAAAGAGGATGAGAGAGAGAGGGAGGGAGGGAGGGGGGAGGGAGAAAGCGAGAGGAAATGAGAGAGAAAGGAGAGAGAGAGGGGAGGGAGGGAAAGGGGGGGAGGGGAAGAAAGCGAGATGAAATAGAGAGAAAGAGAGAGAGGGAGGGGGGAGGAGGGAAAGGAGAGAGAGAGAGAGGGGCCCGGAGAGAAGGCGGGAGAGAGCGAGAGAGAGAGAGAGACAGAGACAAAGACAGACAGACCGAGACAGAGACAAAGACAGACAGACCGAGACAGAGAGGAATAAACGGATAAAAGAAGGAGAAAGGCAAATCTAAAAGACGAAACCCAACCGATCCTAACGCTAGCCCTAACTCTCCCATTCCGAAGCCACCACGAAGCACCGCCAACCAGTGACAAATTCCTTCCCTCGCTACAGTGCCGGACTCAGCGGTGTCCAGGTCTCCGCAGTGTCCTCGAATAAGTGACCAAGCGACCGAGAAAAATGCGACGCCATATAGAAAATACACACACACAAAAAAGAAAAGAAAAATGGTAGACGCATCCGCCATTTGCTATGAAGGGCCCAGTCGTCATACAAAAGTTTAATGGGGTCGTAAACAGGAGTCCCATGAGTGTGCATGAGTACGTCTTTGTCAGTGGGTCTTTTTTTTTTTTTTTTTTTTTTTTTTTTTTTTTTTTGGGGGGGGGTCTTTGTTCATGGGCAAGGGTAGGATATGCAGTGGATGGCCAAGGGGGACTTTCTTTTTAAGATGCGTGTATGGGCGTCCCTTTATACTGTAGATTCAGGAGGTCCTTTCACCTACTTTCACTTCCTTTCACCTATTTTCGCATATTTTTTTACCTACTTTCGCGCCTTTTCACCTACTTTAGCTTTCTTTCACCTTATTTAATTTCCTTTCACCTACTTTCGCGTCTTTTCAGTTACTTTCGCGCCCTTTCACCTACTTTCACTTCCTTTCACCTACTTTCTCATCTGGGCTTTCAACGCAGTGGCATTTAAGGGATCACCTCCTTTTCCTCTTTTTCCTTTTAGTAACGACCTCCCCCCCCCCTTTTTTCTTTTATCCATTCCCTAAATCCCTATTGGGTTGGTATTTGGTACTTCCGGTAACGTTTTTGAAACTTCCTCTCCTACTCGTATGCTCAAGTTACTGACTTTCCGCGGTATCTATAGTTCTTTCTGGCACTTATTACATACCGCGTGGTGTACAGGACATTCAACCTTACGCAAGCTGTCTCGAAGGCCCACAAGTGATGAAGTGTTTGATCCCGATGTTCTATTTGCTCGTTAGCGCCAACTGAAAGATGAACAAAATTCGACAAAAGTCATTTACAAGTTTAAAAGCTCCTAAAAAGGCAAAAGTGTTCAGCTGAGTAAGTTTATTCTTACACAAAGAAATATCTTTAATCTTTAATGCTATATTTTTTTCTTCTTCTTCTCTTTGTACACATACATACATACACAGTTCCTCTCTTTTCCCCATCCTTTCCAAAAACTTATATACACTAATACTCTCTTCGCCCTCCTCCTCCTCCTCCTCCTCCTTCTCCTTATATGAAAGAGAAGAAGATGAAGGAGAAGAAAATAAAGAAAACAATAATAACAAGAAGAAAAGGAAAAAGAAGAAAGAGATTCCACTTGAGAGGTAAAATAAAAAGGATAGAGAGTGCCTGTCACAGTGCCTTGGGGTGCCACCGAGAGAGCGCGCAATCCCAGGACATCAGATGGCAAATCACCCCCCTCCCCCCGCCTACCCCCCTCCCCCCATCCTGTGTCCATAGGGAGAATAAAGATACTTGCCTAGATTAGGTGATACAGTGGAATAGAACATGGGTCTATTTATATATACATTTACATTTATTAATATTTTTACTATTTTCTCTCCAAAGAAAAGCTTTCTCTACTAAGATAAAAATAAATAAACAAGGATTTATTTGCGTACATTTCCATTTATCAATAGTTTCTGTTTCCCTGCCGTTCCACGATTCCTATCTTCAATGACCAAATCAATAATATTGTCCAAAGAAAAGCTTTCTCTATTAACTAAATTAAACAAGGATCTTCCCATGAAATTCATTGCTCTCTCACCGTTCCAGAACTTGAGCGTATCGGACGAAATTATCATATTCAAATTAGAGCAAGGTACTTTTACAGCTGGGGTTGTCTATATGGCGGAGAGAGAGAGAGATCGATGAGAGCGAGAGAGAGAAGAGAGAGAGGATGAGAGGAGAGAGAGAGAAGATCGAGAGAGAGATGAAGACGTGAGAGAGCGAGAGAGAGAGAGAGAGAGCGCAGAGAGAGGAGAGAGAGAGAGGAGAGAGAAGAGAGAGAGAGAGTGAGGAGGATAGAGAATCGAGTCATGAGAGAGAGAGAGAGAGAGATGAGAGAGAGAAGAGAGAGAGATGATAGTGATAGAGAGAGAGAGAGAGAGAGAAGAGAGACGGATGAGAGGAAGAGAGGGAGATGATGGGAGAGGGAGAGGAGAGAGGCGGGGGGGGAGGGGAGAGAGAGAGACAGGGATGAGGAAGAGAGAGAGAAAGAGAGAGAGAGAGAGAGAGATGAGAGGAGAGAGACGCGAGTGAGAGGGACGATGAGAGGAGAGAGAGAGAGTGAGAGAAAAGAGAGTGAGAGAGATGGGAGAGAGAGGAGATGACGAGAAGAGAGAGAGAGAGAGAGTGAGAGAGCGAGAGAGAGAGAGGAGAGAGAAGAGAGAGAGAGAGAGAGAGAGAGCGGAGAGTGAGAGAGTGGGAGAGAGAGAGGGGAGGTGAAGGGTAGAAAGATAGATAGAGAAAAGATAGATAGCTATAGATAGATGGATAGAGAAAGATAGATAGCTATAGACAGATAGATAGATAGATAAAGAGAAAGAGAAAAAAAGATAGAGACCCGAAACCGAGACCGAGAGAAACAAAGAGAGATAGAGTACAAACGAGTCATAGAAGAGAAACAAAACCCGAATAAAAACAAAAACAAAACAAAAACAAAACGAAACGAAACGAGAACCAAAGAAACAGAGATAACAGCCCTCCCCCCCTCTTCCCTACCCTACCCCCTACCCCACCCCTTCCCTCTGTTCCCCAAGGCCAGAGAACAAATACTTCCACATCAACACGCTGGTGGCACTCACGAATCCAAAGACTAAACGATACATTGCATTAGCGCTAGCGTTGGGGAGGAGGAGAGGGGAGGGGAGTGGGCGGAGGAGAAGGAGGGAGAGGGGGGAAGGAGAAGGAAGGAGAGGCGGGGGGGAGGGGGGAAGGAGAAGGAGGGAGAGGGGGGAAGGAGAAGGAGAAGGAGAGGCGGGGGGGGGGGGGGGGTGAGGGGGTACTTGCCAGAACACACAGCACGGGGAACTCTATTGACCCCGAGGGGAAAATACAGATATCACGGGGGCCCATTTTCCCCTTCTCGCTACCAGGGAACGAGGTGGAGCGAGGGGAGAGATGCAAGTCAAGGATGAACTACTGCCTGGTATTACGTGGAAGCTTGAGAATGGATGAGGTCGTGAGTTCGAGTACAAAGAGCGGAGATATATCACTCTCTCTCTCTCTTTCTCTTTCTCGTTCTCTTTCTCTCTTTTCTCTCTCCTCTCTCTCCTCTCTCTCTCTCCTCTCTCTCTCTCTCTCTCTCTCTCTTCTTTCTCTCTCTCTCTTTCTCTTTCTCTCTCTCTCTCTCTCTCTCTCTCTTCTCTCTCTCTCTCTCTCTTCTCTCTCTCTCTCTCTCTTTCTCTTTCTCTTTCTCTTTCTCTGTCTCTGTCTGTCTGTCTGTGTGTTTGCGTGCGTGTGTGTAGTGTGTGTGTGTGTGTGTGTGGTGTGTGTGTGTGTGTGTGTGTGTGTGTGTGTGTGTGTTGTGTGTGTGTTTGTGTGTGTTGTGTGTGTGTGTGTCGAGAGCGGTGTGTGTGTGTGTGTGTCTGCATGTTGTGTGTGTATGCATTTGTCTATACCTCAATCTATCTCTTTAAATATTTATCCATCTATCCGTCTCACAACGCCTATCTCCGTATCTATCTACCTATCAGTAAGTCTATCTACCTACCTACCTATCTATCTCCCTATCTATCAACCTTTCTCATCTAGCAATGGTAAACGCACGTATTATTTTTAATGACTGCGCAGTACAGGAGTAAAGAAAGCTTATCTATCGCACCCAATGCTTTTACTTTATTGCAGGTACCTTAGCCTCATCAGCATTTCCTTGGAGGGGGGGGGGGTGAGGGGGGAGGGGGGGAGGGGGGGTGTTGCAGGAGTATGTCCTTTTTTACCTCTTTTCTTTTCTTTCCTATTCCCCTTTTTTTTCTCTTTTTTTTTTTGTGTTATTATTATTTCTTTTCCTTCTTGCTTTTTCCTTCCCTGTCTTCCCCCTATTCCTCATTTTTCATTTTCCTTTCCTTATTTCCCCGCCTCTATCTTTCCTTCCTCTCTCTCTCTTCCCTTTTCCTTCCTTCTCTCTCTTCTTTACCCTCCTTCCCTCCCTCCCTCCCTTCCCCCTCCCTCCCTTCCCCCTCCCTCCCTTCCCCCTCCCTCCCCACCCCTTCCTCTTTCCGCAAAGTGCAGGTTCCACGATACACACCCGCAATGGCAGTGCAACACCCTGCAATTAAAAGGCCATTATGGACTCCTCCTTTAAACTCCACTCCCCTCCTGCCCCCTCCCTCCCCCCATTCGCTGCTCCCTTCCCCCCCTCCATTCGCTGCCCTCCTCCCTCCCCCCATCTGCTGCCTCCCTCCCTCGTCTCCCCTCCATTCCTCTCCCCCGTCCTTCCCTTCCCCTCCCTTCCCCTTCTCTCTCCTCCCTCTCTCCTCCCTTTCCTCCCCTCCCTTCCCCTCCTCTCTCCTCCCCTCCCTCCTCCTCCCTCCCCTCCCTTCCCCTCCTCTCTCCCCCCCCCCCCCCCTTCAACTGCATTATATACCCCCTAACGTGAAATCTCGCCGATAGTGTGGAAGATAATGTGGATCTTTAAAGGCTTACTCGCTTCTTCGTCCATTTTCCTCCCGTTATTCGTGTGTTTTTATTCTGTTCCTTTCTTCGTCTGTCTTTCTTTTTCATTCTCTTTCATTCTCTGTGTCTCTGTGTTTGTTTGTTTGTTTGTTTGTTTGTTTGTTTGTTTGTTTGTTAGTTTGTCTGTTTGTTTGTCTGTCTTTCTATCTGTCTGTCTGTGTTTGCCTGTCTGTATGTCTGTCTGTCTGTATTTCTGTCTGTCTGTCTGTCTGTCTGTCTGTCTGTTTGTTAGTTTATTTGTTTGTTTGTTTGTCTGTCTGTCTGTCTGTCTGTCTGTCTGTCTGTCTGTCTGTCTGTCTGTCTGTCTGTCTGTCTGTCTGTCTGTCTGTCTGTCTGTCTGCTTGTTTGTGTGTTTGTTTCTTGACTTGTCTGTCTGTCTGTCTGTCTCTCTCTTTATCTCTCTCTCTTTCTGTGTGTGTGTGTGTGTGTGTGTGTGTGTGTGTGTGTGTGTGTGTGTGTGTGTGTGTGTGTGTGTGTGTGTATGTGTGTGTGTGTCCTTCTGTCTGTCTGTCCCTTTCTGTCTCTCTCTTTCTCTCTATATCTATCTATCTATCTAGCTAGCTATCTATCCATCTATCTATCTCTCTATCTATCTATTTATCTCTGATGATGATTATGATGATAATAATAAAAATAATGATAATATTAACAATGATAATAATGATAACAATGATAATAATGTTATAATGATGATAATGATAATAGTAATAATAGTAATAATAATCATAACAAGTGCATCTCTTGTATTGTGAAGATATTAACTGATAACAATAATATTAATGATAATAACAACAACAATAATAACAATAATAATAATGATAGTAATAAAGATAATAATAGTTGCAGTAGTAGCAGTAGTAGAATACTAATTGTAGTTGTTGTAGAAGTAGTAGTAGTAGTAAGGATAATAACAATGATAATAATAATAATAATAATAATAATGAATTATAGGATAATAGTAATAATAACAAGAACAATAATGAGGACAATAATAATTATAACAATACTACTACTACTACTACTGCTGCTAACAATGATAACAACAATGACAATGATAGTAATAATGATAGTAGCAATGGTAATGACAATAATGATAATAATAATAATAAAAATAATAATAATAACAAGTAGTACTGCATCCAATTAATTTAATTATTATGTAGTATCTCTGGCAGTGCAACATTTCAAACAACCTTGATTATATAATGTACTGTACTGCTATGCATATGAATATATAACTCACACTCTCTCTCTCTCTTTTCTCTCTCTCTCTCTCTCTCTCTCTCTCTCTCTCGAGGAGAGAAGGAGAGAGAGGGGAGGATTTGAGATGTGGAGGGATGTGAGTGAGGAGAAGAGAGATAGAGAAGAGAAGGGGAGGAGGGAGGAAGAGGAGAGGATGGTGAGATTACGAGATGGCCGAGGAGAGACCGGATTGGAAGAGGGGGATCTGACGTTGAGAGAGGAGAGTGGAGGGGAGAAGGAGAAGCGAGTCTGAGGAGGATGACTGGGAGAGACGTCGAGAGAGTGAGAGAGCAAGAGAGTGGAGGAGGAGAGGAGAGAGGGAGAGAGGAGGCGGATGAGTGGAGCGAGATGAGTGAGAGAGAATGAGAGAGTGGAGAGAGAGAGTAAGAGACGAGGGAGAGGAGAGGAGGAGGAGATAGATGAAGAAGGATCACGGAGGAGAATGAGGAGAGATCCAGAGATGGGTGACGAGGGACGTGAGGTGACGGGAGAAGGTGAGTGAGAGGGAGCGAGGACGGAGGAGGAGACAGGAGGGTGAGGATGGGATGAGGGGGAGAGAGGATGAGTAGGAACGAGGGAGAGAAGTGAGAGAGGAAAGGGGAGGAGGGAGATAGGGTGAGAGATGATGAGGAGGAGAGGAGGGAGAGTGAGGAATGGAGGGAGGGAGAGGAGGGAGATGGATGGGGAGGACGAGATGAGGAGGAAGAGAGAGTAGGGAGAGATTGCAGAGAGCTCGAGGAGTGAGTTTGTTGAGGAGGGAGAGGAGATTAGGATGATGGAGAAGGAGAGAGTGCTCTGGGACGAGGAGACTATGCAGATTGGAGCATGTAGAGCGGAGACGATGAGATGAGGTGAGAGGTGAGGGGGGAGAGACGAGAGAGAGGAGGGAGGGTGGAGATGGAGGCCGCTACTAGAGCTGGAGAGGAGGAGGAGAGAGGGAGAAGAGGGGATAGGGATTAGCGAATTTAGAGATGATTGTAGAAGACGAGAGAGGATGAATGGGAGAGCAGTGATGGAGGGCTGGAAGAGAGAGTGAGAGAGAGGCTGAGTTGGAGGAAAGGTAGGAGAGAGGATGAGTGAGAACGGAGAGATTGCGAGGTAGGGGGAATGATGAGCAGATGAGAGAGGGAGGAGGGAGAGAGTCTTTGAGGAGAGGAATGAGCTGGAAGAGGTCGCTAGAGAGAGGGAGAGAGGATGGTGAGGTGAGAGGGAAGAGGGAAGTGAATGAGATGACGAAGGTGGAGGATTAGGGTTGACAGAGAGTGGAGGAGGAGAGGAGGAGGGGCCGAGAAGAGAGAGAAACGGGCGTGGAGGGAGACCGAGAGGGGTTTGGGACGATGAGAAGAGAATGGGACCGGAGGGTGGAAGTGAAGAGAGTGATGAGAAGATTGGAAGAGGTAGAGAAAGCGAGCGAAGGGATTGTAGTGATGGTGAAGAGAGTGGTGAGAAAGTTGATGCAGGCGAGAGAGAGAGGGGAGGTGAGACGAGAGAGGAGAGAGAGTTAGGAGACAGAAGAGATGGGGAGGGAGATGTGCCGAGGACGGGGAGGGTGGGGAGGAGAGAGGAGCTTAATTCCGGGAGATCGAGCGGGAGATCGGGTTTGAGTAAGATGAGTGAGAGGGGGTATGGATGGTGAGAGTGAGAGAGGGGGATGGAGACTGAGTAGGTGAGAGTTGGAGTGCGAGAGTCGAGGAGTAGAGGAAGAGAAGAGATGATGTCGATGAGGGAGAGGGATTTGGAGTCAGATAGGAGAGCGGGACGATCGAGGAGATGAGAGGATGGAGGAAGAGGAGTGGAGAGAGGAGAGGGCGAGAAGAGGATGCAGTGAGAGATGAGAGAGAAGAGCTAGAGAACGATGAGGAGTGATGAGCGGATTGAGGAGAGGAGAGAGAGAGAAGAGAGTTAGGAGAGAAGGGGAGAGAGTGAGAGAGGAGGAGAGGATGAGGAGAGAGATGAAGGAGAGAGACAGAGAGGAGAGCGAGAGACGAGAGAGGGAGATGATAGATGACGAGGGTTGGAGAGACGAGAGATGGAAGAGAGAGAGGGTTTGAGATAAGGGAGACGGGAGAGGGGAGGGGGAGTGACGGAGGGAGGAGAGATCGGAAGAGAGAGAGAATGGAGAGATGATGTGATGCGGGACGTTGAGCTGAGGAGATATGGAGAGGAGCTAACGGGTGGAGACGGGTGAGGGTGGCGGAGAGACGAGGATTAGGGGAGAGAGGAGAGAGTTGAGAGTGAGAGGAGGGTGGTGAGGAGAGAGTGGCTGAGAGAGGGGAGAGATGTGAGGGAGGGAGAGTCGAGAGGAGGGGAGAGATGAGGTGGGGGAGAGGAGGAGGAGGAGAGAGATGAGGTGAGCGAGAGTAGGGGGGAGAGAGACTGAGGGAGCGAGCGAGAGTGGAGAGATGGGGGAGAGGGAGATAATGAGAAGAGTGGAGGGTGAGAGGAGAGGGTTGAGGGTTCTGAGATAGAGGGTGAGAGAGAGAGGCGAAGATGAGGAGAGTTGAGACTGGAGAGAGAGTGGAGAGAGAATGAGAGAGAAGAGATGATGAGAGATAGAGTGAGAGAGATGTGATGGAAGAGAGAGTTGAGTAACGGAGAGGGGGGAGAGAGTATGAGGAGAGAGGGACGAGACGAGAGAGAGGGAGAGAGGGAGGAGGGAGAGAAGGAGTGCGGACGGACGAGAGCGAGGTGATGTAGATTGCGAGGAGGAGAGAGGATGAGAGTGGATGAGAGTAGAGGAGAAGCGGGGTGGAGAGAGGGAGAGGATGAGAGAGGAGAGGTTGTGAGGAGATGAGGAGAGAGGGAAGGAGAGAGGAGAAGGGAAGAGAGGATGGAGGAGAGTAGATAGGGAGACGAGAGGGATGAT